>NW_024067165.1:0-111628 GCF_015039405.1 Cantharellus anzutake
AGGGAATCGTAAAACAGAACGGAAGAAACCACGGTGCATCCACTTTTGTACATAGTGACGGTGACTTCCCAGCATTCCCACGTGAGCAAAGAAGGAAATCGGCAATCGATGCGTTGTCCTTCAAACTATGGACGACGCAGACTCACTGGTCATCTCGTCTGACCCTCTCCATGTATGTTTTCTTGCAACACGTGTTCACGCTAACAAGCTCATCGTCTAACAGCCCGCAAATCTCATTCCGGAGCTCTGTCAATCATTCTACCACTTGGGATGGGTCACAGGCACTGGCGGTGGCATCTGCATTCGCGCCGGGCAAGTGATAATCTCTTGTGACTCATTAATTCTATTCATTCTCTAACCAGAGATAAAGCGTAAGCCTTTCGTTCAGACGGACGACAAAATATCCTTTACTGGTGGCGGCCTTAGGTACATTGCACCCAGCGGCGTTCAGAAGGAGAGAATCGTCCCCACGGATATCTTCGTACTCCCATATCCCGCCCCTCAAACACCGTCTCCGCATACAGATCGTGTATTTCTTCGCCGACCCCGTAAGGAACTAAAGGAGTCTGCATGTACCCCTCTGTTCTGGAATGCCTTCGATCTCAGGGGGGCTGGTTCTTGCGTTCACACGCACTCTCAGCACGCTGTCATGGCCACTCTACTTTGGCCCGGAGAAACGTTCGAAATTTCCCATCAGGAAGTGAGCTAACATTGTCATAATCTTCGATGACCGATGTTTGATATGGAAAAGATGATCAAAGGAATTAGGATCGGGGGTATGGGGAAGGCTCTATCGTATTTGGACACGCTGGTTATTCCTATCATCGAAAACACACCTTTCGAGGAAGACTTAAAGGACAGTATGGCTCAGGTGATGTCGTGAATCCAAGGTATGCGGCAGTATCATCTCAAGTGTCGCGATGCAGGCCATGAAAAAGTACCCTGACGCTGCGGGCGTGTTGGTCCGTCGCCACGGAGTGTACGTTTGGGGTGAGCTGGGAACTCGGCTTCCTTTCAACATTGGAACTCAAAGTCTGGTATATCCAGGTGCCGATTGGGAGAAGGCGAAAACACAGACTGAGGTATCCATGCATGGATTAGTGAGCTAGACTGAAAATTTCTGAAGAACTTTTTGCAGTGTTTGGATTACTTGTTCGAGATTTCTGTCAAGATGAAGTTGGTTGGACTTCCCACCCTTCTTGGAGAGCAAAACGGGGCATAGCACCTAGCATGTAGAATTTAAACGAAATGTATAAATGAACCGTGTATTGTATGCCAGCTGTTGACATACCAGCAGGATGTGGGTCTATGGCGTCCGCCAATCTAGGGATGCGTTGCCCCAAACTTCCCAATAGAACTGTAGCCACCATGAGCTCACGCACGCAGGATCGATCCAGTCGGTTGATCCCCTGTATTCCAGTACATCACAAATATCAGCTCCGATATGAAACATGAGAACATACCCATACTCGGTGAATGTAACGAAATCAGACCTAAAGATCGATTGTCAGCTACGCAATCCATGGCGAGCCACCCACCGAGGATCGCCTGGGTGACAAATAGTTACCTAGCGGTCCACACTGACCAGCCAGCATCATCCCTGGGTGTGAGGCAAGCCCCTCATTTGGGTAAGGCAAAATACATGATGAAGCGCTTACACAACATCGAGTTCTGAGAAACGACACTATGAAAATGGAAAAAGTCAGTCGGATGGCATGTGGGACGTACCAAGCATACTGTCCACACGACCAATTACCAGCAATCCTAGTAACGCCCCATAGTGGAGCGGACAAAAGTCACATGCACTGACACGTGCACTGACAATTTTTCTCGAAAATCTTGAAATTAGTTTGATTATGGAAATTTGGAATCAAACTAATTTCGTGATGGAAGTAGAAGCATATTTACAAATTAAGTCCCGAGATTATGTCGGTGGTGTCTTGGCCTGATGGTTAGTTTGTTGACTCCTGTTCTATTTGTTGGAGAACCGTGTGCTATGGGAGCGGAGCGAGCATTCTGTACAGCCACGTTCCCACAGCTGCTCATGATTCGGATTCTCCCGGATCCTACAGTCTGACCTACTCGGTTGGACCATGTGACTACTCAGTCACAAGGCTTCCTTTTTCTACAATTTCGGACTTACCCATGCCGGGCCACTGATACATTCATTCATTGAATTATTTCCTTTTTCCTCAGTTCTCGCGCATATAGCTTGAGACTGAGGTCAGTGATACTTCCTTTATTCTTTCATCCCTTTTACTCTGTAACTTACATGATATGTATATTGCCTTTAGCTAGCGCTTATAGGTAATACAATTATAGTTCTCGTGCATATAGCTTGAGACTGAGCTAGTGCTTATAGATCAATTACCGCACATTTTCTCACTATTGAGCCTGTTGGGCTCCTGTTTGATTCATGGGTGTGTTTGCCTTCTTGTTATTTTATAATTATTTATCTAAGTCACAACCACCACTAGGCTGATATTTTATGTGGGTTGGGCATTGGATCAGGGGTTGGGTATTGGGTCAGGGCATTGGGTTGGGGTTGGTGGCTGTGTATTGGGTATGTGTATATTTTCCTAAAATAGGTTGGGGAGATGGCAATGTAATACTTGTCACTGCTCACACTGTGGTTCAGATTTGATTCAGAGTTGAGCAATTCAGATTAGACTATCCCACATGATCATTTATTTATGATATTCATGAAATACATATCTCCAGTTGGTTTTGAAATATTTGTTCCTAATTTTCGTGGCTGTTCACGTGACTTTTTCTGTTCCACTATGGGGCATTATTGTCATATCCATCTACGGCCATCGTCCTCCATTACCTCCAATCCTTCCGGACTACCTCCACTCCTTCTTCACTAACCTTGGAGCCCCCATATTCCACAATCACCTCCGACTCCCTTGATGGTCACCACCCCCTCTTTTCAATATATTACCTATGCCTCCCTAAGTACGGAGCCCTGAAGGCCTCCAGACAGCTCTGATGTCTGCTAGCGCACTCCTGCCCCTGCTGGGCAATTCACTTGCTTGCCCTGCAAGTCTACCTTCGGGCCTATCCCTCCTTTCCGTTTCTGGGTTATAGCCTGCCATTCCGCTAACCCCATAACCTGACTCGTTAGTAATATTCAGTCAGCTAATGTTTAACTCCGTGAGCTCCACTCTGCTCGGTCCTGCCGTTCACGGGCCCACCCTCGCTGTAACTATATATACTTAACTTGTAGATAGGTTACACCCTAGTGATAAAATCGACTAGAGTTGATCCCCCTTTTAGTTCTCGCTGCCAG
Organism: Cantharellus anzutake; assembly: GCF_015039405.1. Taxonomy (NCBI): domain Eukaryota; kingdom Fungi; phylum Basidiomycota; class Agaricomycetes; order Cantharellales; family Hydnaceae; genus Cantharellus; species Cantharellus anzutake. The sequence continues at coordinate 3,293 of NW_024067165.1, forward strand.
TAAGTAAATTAGAGCACGGATGTGTTACTAGGCACAGTGCTCCTGGTCTGAGTCGCTGAGGCCGAAGCCCTCTGCCACGGAGACATTTCCTTCGTCTCGCTTCCAGTCTCTAACAGTATTTTATCACTCCCTAACAGTACACATCTTGTATGGCACCCAAAGCCCCTCGCACTCGTTCGCAGCTATGCACATTGGTTCCTAACTCTGCCTCACCTTCCCCTGAACCCTCACAGCCTGGTCCTAGTCGTCTGGCGAGAAACCCAGTTGAGTTTCGCAGCTTCTCTAATTTAGAAACCCCTCTCCCATCGACTCCAATCATGCATCTCGTTAGAAATCAATCACCAGTTGCAGATTCCGACTTCGGAGACGCCATGGAACAGCCCATAGATCCAGTTCACTTCTTTGGACTTGGTTCTGAGGTCCCTGATTTCGTCGACCCTCCTCCTGCTGATCCTCCCATCCCCACTGTCCCAGCCACCGATGATGCCGAGCCCATCCCCAACATAGCTATCACACAGCTAGCCCAGGCCATCGCCAGTTTGGCTTGTCACACCGGGCATCCACCTCCTCCACCATCTTCTGCTCTCCAGACCAAGGTCCGTGAGCCCGAACAGTTCGACAGAAAAGATCCCTGTGAACTCCGAGTATTCCTGGTCCAGTGCGAACTGAACTTCCAGGACCACCCCCTTGCTTTTGCTAGCAACTGTGCCAAGGTCATCTTTGTGCAGTCCTACCTCAAAGGGATGGCCCTTGATGTCAGGGACTGCATGTCAGTTCATGACAATAAAGGTGTTCCTGAGAATCCTAGTCATTGTTAATGCTGAAGTGCCACCTTCAGCGGAGATAGGGCTTATATACATGGATACTGCTATCCACTAGAGTGCAGCTACAAACGAGATAAGAAACAGCTGATAGAATGATGACATGAAAAGATAGCTATTCATTCGGATAATCGTAAGCGAGGTGTGGGAATGGGGTGACATGTGGACGGAAGATAGAAGCGGGATGCTAAGTGAGAGCTAAGCAAGATTACCTGTGTTCTTCGGATCACTCTGGATCGTCTTACAGCAACTCCCTTCTGGCATAGGGAGTCAGGGTAGCCGGTTAGGCCATGCCCTGACACTTGATTGGTTCGAGCCGGACCTGAAAATTCTTTACTTCATCCTTGTTGGATGAATAACTACCAGGAGTTTGTCAATGAACTTCAGATGAACTTCGGTCCTCACGATCCTGTGGGTGACGCCAAAGTCCAACTTATGAACCTGGATATGAAGGATGGGCACCATATCAACAAGTACATCGTTGAGTTCAATCGCAACTTCATGGTTATGGAGAAGCTGCGCTCCATCATTTTTTCTATAATGGATTGCTGGAATGTATCAAGGATGACATTGCCAGGGTAGGGAAACCTTCTACCCTTTTGGAACTTCATACCTTATCACAGACCTTCGATGCATGCTATTGGGAGTGTAAAACCGAAGTAACTCATCATGCAAAACCCTCCTCCTCCAATGTCTTCGACAAGACCACTACCGCTTCTCGCTCCGACCCCGTTCCTTCCTCCTCATTCAACTCCGCTTCCGGTAGCAAGCCTCCGAAGGACAACAAGAAGTCTGAGGCCAGCTCCGCTAAACTGGATCTTTCGTCAAAACTCGGAGACAACGGCAAGCTGTCAGGGACTGACCCGGGGTCAAGAGCGCCTGGGTATATCACCTGGTGCTGAGGGCCTGGTAGGGTGTGACGCGGGCATGCGTGGCAGTGGGCCCGGTACAAATAGATGTCCCTGGCCACTCAGGCTGAAGTGGGAAATGTGAGAAGGCTACTTCTCAGTTCCCACTTAGGCTATGTTTATATACATGCAGTTGAGGCCATGTGGGAGACAGCCACATCATCTACAGACACAGCCACGCCCATCCGGGTATCTCTGCAAGAGATCCTAGGAGCATCCGGTGCACAGGAAGTCACCCAGTGCACCTGGGTCCAGGCATGTTACATCGCAGTCGGGTCAGTGGTACATTGATATAAGGGAAGTTGTCCATGTAATGAAAGAAGAGAAGGAAAAGGAAAGAAGAAAGAAGAAAGGAAGAAGAAGAAAGAAGGGAGGAGGGAGGAAGCAGGGCAGGGGGAGGGTAGAGGTACCGGGTGGAGGACAATGGGATTGGGTGGGTCCGGGCCAGGTGGAGCAGGGTCAGGTGGGTGTGCCCTGACACAAGCTCACACCACAAGAGTGTAAGCATCGTCTCGATGAGAAACTTTGCATGTTCTGTGGTCAGTCTGGCCATATGGTCAAGGACTGCCCTAAGTCTTCTTCTCGCGCATCTAAGGCCTGCACGGCCCAGACTGAGGAGCAAGGATCCACTTCTGCAGAGGCAAAAAATTAGTCTGCACCCCTGTGGACTCCACATGGGCCAGGGGTTGCGATTCTTCCCTCCATGCACTCAAAGAAGTATGCCTAAACACGTCTTCCATTTCCAACTTGTCCTCCCTCCACATTCCTGTTTCTTTCTCTCTTTCTGATGGTTGATTTTCTCCTTTTAATGTTGACCCTTCGGTTGATGTTTGTCAGTGCACACCTGCCTGACCCCACTCCATCCGGTCCGACCCCACCCGATTCCACTACCCTCACCTGCTGCCCCCATCCTCCCTCCTCCCTTCTCTCCCTCTTCCTTTCCCTTCTTCTTCCTTCTTCTTTCCTTTCTTTCTCCTTCATTCCTTTTCTACTACATGGATGACTTCCTTGCTCAATGTACCATTAACCAGACTGCGCAACACGCCCAGACCCAGACACACCAGGTGACGCCCTACACACCGGATGCCCCTGAGACCTCTTATGGAGATACCCAGGCGGACACGGCTGTGCACATAGATGACATGGCGCTCCCCACGTGACCTCCAACTACATGTACATAAACACAGCCTAAGTGGGAACTGAGAAGTAACCTTCTTCTCACACTTCCCACTTTAGGCAAGTAGCTTACATTCCCCTGCTAATAATAATAACACACTTCCCACTTTAGCCTAAGTGGCCAGGGGCCCTTGCCTGCTTCGGGCCCGTTGTTACGCACACCCATGCTGCACCCGGGACGCTCTCGACCCTGGGTCAGTCCCTGACAATGTTCTACCTGTTGTAGATAGTGTTGCTGATGTATCACTTTCTCCTCCTCCTCCACCTCCGACTACTTCTGTAGATCGTTCCACTTCTCTTCTCCTATTTGTTAGAGACCAGAAGTGAGACAAGGAGTTGTCTCCATGGCGGAGGGCTTCGGCCTCAGTGACTCAGACCAGGAGCACTGTGCCAAGTTACACGTCCATGCCCTGATTTACTTACTGGCAACGAGAACTAAAAAGGGGGATCAACTCTAGTCGATTTTATCACTTGAGTGTAACCTATCTACAAGTTAAGTATATATAGTTACAGCGAGGCAGTCCCATGAATGGTGGGACTGAGCAGAGCGGAGCTAATGGAGTTAAACATTAGCTGACTGAATATTACCAACAAGTTGGGTTACAGAGTTAGCGGAATGGCAGGCAATAACCCAGAAATGGAAAGGAGGGATAGGCCTGAAGGTAGACTTGCAGGGCAAGCAAGTGAATTGCCCAGCGGGGGCAGGAGTGCACTAGTGGACATCGGAGCTGTCCAGAAGCCTTTGGGGCTCTGTACTTAGGGAGGTGTAGGTAATATATTGAATTGAGGGGGTGGTGACCATTGAGGGAGTCGGAGGTGATTGCGGAATATGGGGGCTCCGAGGTTAGTGAAGAAGGAGTGGAGGTAATCCGGAAGGGTCGGAGGTAGTGGAAGACGATGGCCGTGGATGGATATGACAGTATCCCCTTCTTAGGCCTGAACCCTTGAAGGCCCAGAATTAGTAAGGTGAGGGGAGCTGTACTTACAGAAAAAAGAAAACGGGAATGAGGAGTGGAGAGAAAGGAGAGAAAGGAGAGATGGGAGAGGAGTCGAGGTTCCTAAGGAGCTTCGGGACCAGGCTTGTCTGGGTACCAAGAGTGGAAAGCTTCGACGAGGTTGGAGGCATGATCGAGTTCGCCAGCAAGGAGCCATTGTGTCTCCTCATCAGTCCCTTCATAGCCTAGCCACTTGACCAGGTAGAGCAACTTGTTGCATCTACATCAGTCGATCTTGGAGTCAAGTATCTCTTCGATCTCGAACTCCATTTCGCCTTTGATTTCTATTGGAGGCAGAGGTGGCTGGTGGCGGTTCGGAATGACGTTCAGGATGGAGGGTTCGATCTGTGAGACATGGAATACCGGGTGAATGGCTCACATGTTTTCCGGCAGGCAGAGGGTGAGGGAGTGGGTTCCAATGTGGGCAATGATCTCAAAAGGGCCAAGGTTTTCTCGGAGAGCTTCTTGGAAGGTCGGGTGGAACAAAAATACTTGGCCTTTACATAGACCGAAGTTCCTACCTCGAAAGCTGGGGCAGGACTCCAACAGGAGTCTGCCGGGCCCTGGGAACGGATCTGAGCAAGGTGCATCTCCTCGCGAAGGAAGTGATGGAGGGAGTTGAGATCTACTGAGTACTCTTGGGCACATCCTGAAGTTAGGTCTTGCTCTGGGTGGACAGTGATGTTCAGATGGTAGCCCTTATTGGAAAAGAATGGAGAGACGCCTGTGGTGGCATTTGGAGCATTGTTGTATGCGAACTCTGCGAGAGGTAGGAGTTCGGACCAATTATCCTGCTGGTAGTTACTATAGATGTGCAGGTACTGCTCAAGCGTCTGGTTCATCTGTTCAATCTGTCCGTCTCCTTCCGGATGATAACTGGAGGTGAAGTGGAGGTGGATGTCAAGGGCTTTACTGTGAGGTCTTTGGGTAGCTCAGCACACAAAGCCGTAAGTGATACAAGTATGTGTGTTTTACGGTGGTGTGTAAGCAGTTACCCGGAGGTTCCCACTTACCCACGTGACTATATGTATCTAATTTACATATGACTCGGGGTTCGGGGCTATTGCCCTGACATTCTCCCCCCTTGCATTGCATTTGCGATGCATACAAGGTTGATAGTGAAATAAAACAAATTTTTAATAATTGATTTACATTGAGTTTGGAATTGTCAATGAGTGTTTTTTGTTGTCACCACTTTAAAGTGGGTGATTTTATACATGTCGGTGAAGGAGAGAGGGAGGGTTTAAGAAATAAATGAGTGTGGGCCGTTACTTTGAAGTGAACGGCGATACATGGGTATCGCAGGGAGAAAAATAGTGGAGTTTGTCGAAAGTGAATTTCGACCCAAAGGTTGTATGTCTTTGGTGTTCCTCACTTGTTCCGTGAGGGTTCGTGTGTAAGTGGTGTTTACACACGAGTGGTGGTGGATGTGGGTCTTTTGGCGGAGTGGAGATTTCCGCAATTGTTACTTGCAGTTCCTTGCATACAGTATTGTGTGCGGGGCCTCAAGTTGGGGGAAGGTGTTTTCACGGGTGCCTCAATGGCGTATTACCATGTCACTTTCCCTTTTCTCAAGGGTGGAGTCATTGCCCTGGAGGAGGGTTTTCCTCTGGGTTGTTCATCTGGACATCCGATTGCTGTGTCGGATGCGATGACGTAGCCTGGGCTACATTGTCAGGCTGTGGGCTCGACGAAGTGGGCGCTCCCTGGGTGGGAGCGTGTTGTTGTGTTCCTGAGCTACTTGGCTCAGGTGTGGAGTACGGTAGGTCTACCGTTCTTCCCGTGGGGAAGGGTGGTCGTTGGGCTGGTTGTCCAGTGTGGAGACTTGTGTCTCTTTCCTGGTATTTGGAAGCTTTCGCTTCCTGTTCCGCAGTTCTTGCGGCACGTTCCTCAGGAGTCCTGAGTGGTTTGAACTGGGACTTTAGATAGGCGGCTTTGCCTAGACTTTCCCAGGAGATTTTTCCCTTATTCTCCGGGGAATTATACTCCTCCGCGAGTCTTGCAATACTCGGGAGTCCCAAGAAGTATTTCTCGGTTTCCTTCGCTTTATCACGAAGGGTTCTGTGTACCTTGCCGCTATTGAAGGCGGCTTCGGCCTGTTCGTACCAGTGTACAAATTCTTTCCCACTCATGCTTGTCCACCAAGCGTATGCGGCATCGTGCGCCGCTTCTGACCCCACTATTCTCCTCATGGGGAAGTTGGGGTCAAATGTTATGTCGACTGGAGCTTCGACTTTGCCAAACTCGTTGAGTTCGGCGGTCTTGTATAGCATGTGGACACTTCCCTGCAGGGTAGCTTGCCCATAGGGTGCTGAGGTACTCAGCGGCCCGCCGCCTCTGGCAGTGGTCCCCATTTTAGGGTCTGCCGTCGGTTGCCTACCGCTCTCCCTCTTCCCCTCGACATGGGTTTGCCCTTCTGAGGGCGGGCCCTTATGCAATCTGGACAGGGTCGCCTGCCCACGGGGTGGTGGGATAGTCGGTGCCCCGGCACCGTATCCCCTCCCCCTGACCTGGGAGGCCCCCATCATAATGGGTTTGGCAGTGAGGTCTGCCAGTGCATGTGCCTCTCTGAGCTCGTGTTTCAGTAATTCGATCTCCCTTTTTTGGAGATCGACCTCTCTCTCTGTGTCTTTCAGAGAGTCGAAGATGCCCTTGGCGTCTCTTCGTGCTCTGTTGTATTCGTGCCTCCAGTGGGCGCAATGGTCGCAGGCATCTTCTGACGCCCTCGAGTTATCAGACCGTGCCCATTTGGACGGTCTGGACAAGGAGCCGCTGTCGCTCCCTCGTCTCCCTCCTATGAGGGACTTCATTTCTTTCAGCTCCTTGCGGAGCTGACCTGTCTGAGCAGCTACCGCTGACACAATGGCTGATTCCCAGCCTGCATTTGGCTGGGGTGTTGTTGGACCTGGGCCGAATTGGCCAATCCAGGGGTTAATCTGGCCAGGGAAGTTCCCTGGGGAGTATGCCTGGGGCTGCAGCAGCAAATGCTGCCCCTGGAATGGCGCTTGTTGCGCCATCAGTGCAGTTTGCACCGCGTATGGTTGGAAGCCCCTCTGAGGAGGCTGAGGGTATGCGGTGCCTGTTAGCAACGCGGATGGTTGTTGGTTCGTGGCACTCATTTGTGCTGCGTGCGTCGTGTAGTCCATGGCACTTATCTGCACCTGGTGTTGTTGTTGTTCCGGGGAGCCTTGCTCCCCGGGTTGTTGTATTTCGATGTCCGGTGGCTTGTTTGGATTGAACCGAGGGTTGCCTCCCCCAGAGAACGACATTTCGTCGTTATGTTTCTCGTGGTGGTGGGAGGGGTTTTCGTTCATGCGTGCATGGGATTCGCCGCAGTTGTGTGTTCTTTTGCATGTGAGCCTGTGGTTCATGTGGTCTAGGCGAGTTACTCGCCTAGCCCATGTGATCTCTAGTACATGGTGTGGCTGTCCGGGCGAGTTACTCACCCAGAACTTTCCCACGCTCTTGGCTGTGGGCCATTGTCCCTCGGCTTTACTTCCTCCGCCTCCGTTTTTGGGGGTGTAGTGATGCCGAGAGTTCCCTGTCTTCTTTGATAGGGAGTTTTTCTGGTTCCCTTACATTTTGTAAGGTGAGGTACTCATCCAGGTGGGCGAGGTCGTTGCAATTTCCTAGGGGTTCCCATGTGGTGTCCCCTAGTTCCCATTTGACCTTAAACCAGAGTTCGTTGTGAACCCACGCGTGGTTTAGGATTTCGCGAACTACTGCTTCGCGATCGGGGTCTTCCCCAAAATCGTAGAATATTTACTTCCCTATTTGGGAAGATTTCCTGGTCATTCGGCTCGTGAGGTACGAGCCAGGATATGTGGAATCTTGGGTGGATTCCGCATTGTTCAAGTTGTGGTGGCAACTTGAGGACGTAGTTTGACGTCTCTGGAAATGTTTCCAGAATTTCGTAAGGCCCTATGTATAAGGGCTTTAGTTTTCCTGCCCTCCCTTTGGGTAGGTTCAGCTTATCCGTGGATAAGTATGCAAGCTCGCCTTTTCTCAAAGGCGGGTCCGGGCATCTTTTCTTATTTGCCTGGATTGTTTGAGCAGCGCGATTGTGTATTATCACGTCGTGTGCTGCCATGAGGTTTTCCTTCGCTTTTTGGGCGAAGTCATTTACTCCCAGGTAGTCCGAGAGTGGTGCTGTTAGGCACATCTTTGGCATATGGCTGTAGATTAATTCGAACGGGGCAAATCCTGTCGATGTGTTTGAGCTCGCATTGATCGCGAATTCCGCCATTGACAGTTTCGCTGCCCAGTTGCGTTGGTCTGGTCTAACCATCGCACATAGTATTTGTACTACTTTTTGTATCATTCTTTCCGCTTGGCCATCGCCTTGCGGGTGGAATGCAGTTGTGAATTTCAACTGCACACCAAGTATTCGGTGTAATTCGCGCCAAAATTTTGACGTGAATTTCGAGTCTCGATCTGATATGATCGAGTGTGGTAGACCGTGGAGTCTTACAACTTCACGAAGAAATACGAATGCTAGTTCTAGTGTGTTCGTTGTTGTCTTTATTGGAATTAGGTGGACGTTGGACGTCAACCTACAAATGATTACCCAGAGGTAATCATATCCCAAGCTTGTTGGGAATGGACCTGTGAAGTCCATGGCTATTGACGACCATGGTGTCTCCGGGGTCGGGAGTGGGTGAAGCATTCCGGGATTTCTCCTGGTGCTTTTCTTTGTCGTTTGACAAGTTCCGCAAGACCTACAGAACTTGTGGGTATCCTTCCTCATCGACTTCCACCAGAAGTGTCGACGGAGGGTTTCCACTGTTTTCTTGGATCCTAGGTGTCCAAGTGTTTCGTGGATGTTCTCGAAGATTATTCCTTGAATGGACCCCCTTTCATAGTTCCCTTTTGGGACTACTATTTAGGTCGTTCCTCCTTCTCCAAGTCGGGTTATCAGCCCATCTTTTATGGAGAAGTTTTTGAAATTTCCTGGGTTCTCTAGGATTTCCCGGTGGATCTGGCTTTTTGAGTATCCAGATTTTATTGCCTCAATGAGGTCTTTCTCTTCGAATTGTTTTCGAAGGTTCTCTTCTGGAATTATGATTTCTTCCAGATTTTGGGCGCTCCCCCCTAGAGCTTCCTCTAGGGTATTTCTCGCGCATATCGCTGCAAGTCTCTTTCTCTCTGAGTTTTTACTCAGGGTACTGCTTAGTAGCAGTTCTTCGTATTCCTCGATTCTGTCGGGGATAATGTCTTCTGCATTTTTGTCCAGGTGGATGTCCGCCGACACATAGTCATCGAAATGCAGATCCTCGTCCGTTGACGAGTCGTAGTATCGTGAGAGTGCATCTGCCACTTTGTTCTTGTGGCCTTCCACATATTTTATTTCACAATTGAAGCTTGCGAAAAAGGCTTGCCATCTCAGGTGTCTACCTGAGTTGTGGTTTTTCGCTTTGAAATATTCCAAAGCTTTGTGGTCCGTGATTACTGTGAATTCACGGCCTCCCATGAGGTCGTCTTGCCATCTCATGAGTGCTTCAAGGACACCCAGTGCCTCGAGCTCATAGGCGAAGTACCTACGTTGTGTGTTGGTGAACTTTTTGGACATGAATGCAGCCGGGCAGCAAGTCTGCCACCTTTCGCCTTGTCCAATTAATGCACCCATGCCTGCTGGGCATGTGTCTGTTATGACCCAGATGTGGAGTTTGGTTCTCTCTTCTTCTGAGAGGCTTTCCGGTGGGTTCCACTGGACAGACTTCAGGATCGGAGCCCTGCATGCTAGACATTTGATCTCGTCGAAGCATTTCTGGTGGAGTGGTGTCCACCTGAATGTCTGCTTGTTTGAGCAGATTGTTTGCAGTGGTCCTGTGTAACTGCTGACGTTTGGCATGAATATCGATAGATATTCTACCATTCCCAGGAATCTTAGGACTCCTGTGTGGTCTACTGGCTCTCGCCAGTTGCGGATTTTTTCCATTTTATCCGCTTGAGCGTGGATGCCCTGTTCGTCCACATGGCTTCCTAGAACATCTAGGATTGGGGCAAATGGCTGGAATTTTTTGCGGCTTATGTAGAATTTTGCCCCTTTTAGGCGAGTGAACAACCACAATAGTGCTTTATTGTGGTTTTCCACCAAGCTTGTGCTGGTGAATATATCGTCGAACCAGACGTGTAGGTGTCTGCCTACTTCTCCTCGTAGTTCCCAGGTCAGTGCGCGCTGGAAGGTGCAGGGAGCGTTGCAGTCTCCTTGCTGCATTGTGTTCGAGTTGTACATCCTGTGGGGTGTAGAGAATGTCGTCCTATGGACGTCGTCTGGGTCCACGCGTATTTGTTCGTACGCGTCCGACATATTGATCTTGGATCGGTATGTTGCTCTGGTGACTGATTCTTGGATCAGTCGCATGTCTGGCATTGGTGTGACGTCGAGGATCGTGTTTGAGTTACAATTCCTCGTGTCTATTACCGTGTGCAAAGATCCATCTGCTTTGCGGATGCACAGTAGCGGGCATGCTCGCTCGCTGTTCACGGGATACCACCATCCTGCTTTTACATAGTGATATATTTTGGTTGCTGGTGCTTCCTGCAGTGCTGCAGGACATCTCGGGGTGTTTTCCTGAAATTTCTTGTTCGGATCCTTCAACAGGATTCAATGGTTCACCTCCCTCAAGGGAGGCATTTCTAATGGCGCTGGTGCCATTACGGTTTCGAATTTTTCTCTCCACCACTCCCTGAGTGTTTCAAACTCGGGGTTGTTCATGGAGAGACCTTCCAGGTGTGGTACGTCTGGAAGTTCTAGTCCTTCCGGACTAGGATTGGGCCAACCTTCAGGGTATTTTCTTTTGATTACCCTGAGGTGTGTTTCAATCCCGCCTCCCTGTCAGGGGGGCACCTGGTTTTTGTTTAACCAGGGGGCGCCGAAGATGGCATCGTATCTGTCGATGTTGATTACATCGAAGTAGTGTTTTTCTATGTGGCTGTTGATCTTAACGTCCACGTTTGTTCCGAACAGGATCTGTGATCTTGTTCCTTTCGTCCCCATTTGAAGGACGACTGGGTTCTCCAATTGGAGAATTGGGATGTGGACCGCACAGACAAAGTCCGGCAATAAAGCGTCCGTTTCGGCTCCACTATTGAATAGCACATAGGCTTTTATGCCTGCTATTTTTATGTGAGCTGTTAGCATTCTCTTCATTGAGAGCGGTCTGTTTGCGGGGTATTTTCCCGCATCTTTTGAGATGTGGAATTTCGCATCAAACAAGGGGGACTGGGTTTTGATGGACTTTTGGTCCTTCTTCCCTTTGTCCTTGTTTTCCTTGGGTACTTTGGTGTATTTCCCCAAGGCGTCTTTTCTTGGTGCTTCCACCAAGGCTTCGGCGACTTTTTCGTCTGCCGTGTTTTCTAGCTGGCGTGCTACAGCCAGTTTGATTTTGTAATTTATGTCGTCGTGGTCGACGACTGACATTGGGCCCATCCTTATGGTCCCAACGTTGACTTCCTCACCCTCTGAGTCGGGTGAGTATTGAGGTCCTTCGTATGGGTCCTCTACTTCGAAGCTTGATGCTTCGGAGTTACCAGGGTTGTTCTCTGGTTTCTCATCTGATGAGCTTTTCGACTCTTCATCCATTGAGGTTGCGATCTCCATGGCAGCTATGCGCCTTGGTTTTTCATCACTTGTTACATTGTGTCTTGGGCAATCTTTTGTTTGCCCTATTTTGCCGCATTTGCCGCAAATTGGAATTGACTTTTGGTCAGTTTTCCTCGAGTTTTTCGAGGATGTATCCTCTTTCCATCTGGGTTTCAGCTCTTCAGCCTTCTTTCCTGATGGGAGGGCTCTACCGTGGCTTGTGGTTGCCGTGGTAGTTGTTCGGGTATAGTAACCTGATTGTAGGCTGAAGACATCTTCAGCCCATCAATTATCTTGTCTACACGAGATATTGCTTTTAACATCTCCTCGTTTGAGGAGAAGTCTGCTCTGATTCTATCATGAGCAATCATTTCCCTCTTCCATTCGAGGGGAATGTAGTTTAGGAACCTGGCGTTGAAGGATGCCTGGTCTGGCGGTGTCACCATCTGGGACGCTGCTTTGGACAGTTCTAGGTAGAACTGTTTTAGGCCTTTTTTCGCTTCGTATTTGACGTTGCGGTACTTCTTTGTCGCGTTCAGCGTGGCAGAGGCTTTAATGAAAGTTCTCATCAATATGTTGAGAACTTCGAGGAACATGCCCTCGTCTCCTCTGAGGAGAGTTTCATCTCGGAGTCTAATTCCGAGGTCGAACGTGGGCCCCCCTAATCCACGAATCAAGCAGTCCAGGTGGACTTCGTCGAATTGGGGACCTTTGCATCCTCGCAAGGCGAGGAATCCCAGTAGTTCTGTGAACCACTGCCAGAACAATTCCATGTCATTCTCCCCTGACCATTTCTTGTCAGGGAATGCCAGCCCATTCTTTAGGGCTTCAGGCTTCACTCCTTCTGGGTAGGGAGTGAGTATTCTCACTTTGGCCATTCTTATGGCCTTTTTGTACCATTTCTCTAGGTACTCTTCTTGCTCCCCTGCCTTCACGGGGTCACTATCCAATGGAGATCTCTCCTTTGGGGGGGTTTTTGCTGGGGGAAATCTTCCTCGCAGCATTTCTTTGGTTTCAGGTGAATTCGCCTGAAGTTGTATTTGTATTCTCTCATTGTTTTGAGAGGGTGTGATTGAGTTACCTCTCTGTTCGAGAGGTCCGTCATAAGTGGACGTTTGGCCAAACCTTTGGTACGTGCCAATTCTCCTCCTAATCTCTGAACGATGCCTTCTTTCGGCATCGTCTTCTCCTATCCTTGGGAGAAGGATCTCCTTAGCGTCTCTGTCGAGTCGCTGATGATCTTCCAGTGTGCTTTCACTGGTGGTTCTTTTCGTGAATTTTTCACGAGTTCTATTTATGTCCTGGACCGTGGTCCAGGGGTGTTTATTTGTTTCCTCACTCTTCTGTGAGAAATTTATTTCCTTCAGCAAGTTTGTTTGTTCACTGATTTTTTCAGTCAATGCATCGATTGCATTGGCCATTCTTTCTAGAGGTTATCTTTAGACGAGCCATACTATTATGGTTCATTTCCTCGATCTTTTTTTGGATTGAGTTTATCGCGTTTATTATGCGCGATTCCTGGTTTTCCAGGAGGAAGTTTGGTTGGGCGAGCAGAGACTCTCCCCAGTTGACATTTCCGCTTCTGGGGGTTCCAGAATGGGTTCTTGGAGTGAACACTCCACGCTCGCTTTGTTTAGGCGAGGCCGTTGCGGAGGGTGCTTCCCTTTCATAGAGGGGTCTGTTCGCTGGTTTTTCCTTACTTTTGCATAAGGCTTCCTCAGCGAACTCCCTCATTTCAGTTCGCCTCCTCTTCATTATCTCGGAGACCTCCTCCGAGGTTGGCGACCTTGCCTTGTCTGGCATGGTGTGTGGGAGTGTAAACAGCGGAAGTTCTTTTGGAGCTTCCGCGCTCTGGGAGATCCTGCTCTCAGGGTGTATCTTCGCGCCTTCTCGGGCTTTTAGCCTGAGAAGAAGTTGGTCTTCACTTTCCATCCTCCATTCAAACGGAACCTGGAACAAGTCCAGTAGTTTTTCGGATAGCCGACGCAGGGGCTCTTCCCTTTGTTTCCCTTTGTCTGCCTTTGGGGCTTGACTTGGGGATGTGAGGGGGGACTCCAGGGGATAGTGGGGCCCTGGAGTTTCCTGCGACTCTATCCGATCAGCTTTTTGGGCTGATCATTCAGCGCTTACGCGTTTTTTGCGCAAGTCGATCACCTCGTGAGGAGGTGAGGGATCTTCCCCAGCTTGGGTTAGATCGGTATGTTGTGGAGTTCTGGGGGTATTTGGCCCTGCACTTACTCCACATAAGTTTCTAAAACCTTCAGGGACCAGCCCTGAGGTGGTTGCTAATGCCGGATCATGTTGATCCTCATCGTCGTCTGATGACAGCTTTTGGTTTGAATCTCCCATGATGGGAGATTGCGGTTTCTTAATAAACCGCTCGTTTCTTTTTAGTGTCGCTGCAGATGCGACTTTGCCCTTGCGGGCGTGTTTAGGCACCATAGGCGCTTCTGAGTCAGATGTTAAGATTATGTAGTTGTTGTGGGTTGTGTTGTAAAACACACCTCATACACTTAAAAAAGTGTGAGGTCTTTGGGTAGCTCAGCACACAAAGCCGTAAGTGATACAAGTATGTGTATTTTACGGTGGTGTGTAAGCAGTTACCCGGAGGTTCCCGCTTACCCAAGTGACTATATGTATCTAATTTACATATGACTTGGGGTTTGGGGCTATTGCCCTGACATTTACCAAGTGAATGGAAAAAATGAGAGACAAACTCTGGACCCCTGTCGGAGGTGATGTGGGAAGGAACTCCGTGCTTGGAGAACACATGGAGGAGGAATAGCTTGGCCAGTTCCGGAGAGGTGATGGTATCATGGGTAGGAATGAAGATGCACTGTTTGGACAGGCGGTCCATGACAACCAAGATGGAAGTGAATCTGGAAGAGGAGGGTAGCTGTTCGATGAAATCCATGGAGATGGAGTTCCAAGGACGTTCGGGGATAGGGAGTTGTTTGAGTAAGCCATAAGGCTTGTGATGGGGAACTTTGGCACAGGCACAGGAAGTACAGGAGGACATGTAGCTCTCAATGAAGTTACAGATGCCTGGCCAGGTATAGTCACGACGGACTAGGTCCAGAGTCCGGTTTTGACTGAAGTGTCTGGAGAGCTGGTGGTCGTGTTTGTCTCGCAAAATGCGGAGACGAAGATCATTGGAATCCGGAATGTAAATGCGGTTGTCCAGCCTTAACAGGCCTTCGGCATCAATGGACCAGTGGGAATTGGGGAGGTTGGGGGAAGCGAGATGAGAAGAGATTGTGGTATCGGAGGAGAGGGAGGACAGAATGTCTCGATGGAGGGCCTCTGTGTCGACGAGTATGGCTGCCCAGATTACCGTGGCAGCTAGGAACATGGCTTGTAAGGATGCAGTGAGCTGCTCCAAAGTGAAGACTGGTCAGAAGTTCTGGGGATTGATGCGAGCGTAGTCCATATCCCCTTCTTTGGGATAGACATCCCAGTGTCTAGTCAACGCATCTGGTTTTACTCCGAGTCTTCTGGGATGGAATTGGACAGTCATGTGGAATTGGGAGAGGAACTCTGACCAGCAGGCTTGCCACCAGGTCAAGAGTTTGGTGGTAGAAAAATACTCAAGGCTCTTGTGGTCAGTGACGACGTCAATTGGGGTTCCTGAACCTTCAAGGTAGTGATGCCACGATCAGAATGCATCGTGAATGGCGAGCAGTTCCTTATCATGGGTGTCATAATTGAGCTCTGGCGCCGAGAGTGTTCTAGAGCAGAAAACAACAGGGGGAATCTCTCTGTCATCGCAATGGATGGACAGGATTCTGGAGATCATGTAATTGGAGGCATTGGTTTCTACAATGAGAGGGGCATCAGGTACCCAATGCATCAGGATGGGAGCGGACGTGAAGGCTTCTTTCAGAGTGTTGAAAGCAGAATGACAGTCATCAGAGAATAACCAGGGGGCTCCTTTATGTGTGAGGCGCATCAAAGGGACCACAATGTCGGAGTATTGGTGGATGAAACACCAATAGAAGTTAGCGAAGCCAAGGAAGGACTGGACATCCTTGTTAGAACTTGCAGATTCAGACGACTCCGGAGTGGAATTGGAGACTTAGTGTGGAAGGACCTCGGCCCAGCGACTCAGGCGGAGCACTGTGCCATTGCTGGTTGTCCTGGGGGTCCCTAATTCGGATCTAGCAGAGGGAAAGTCTCTTGGGGGGAATTCAGGTCGATTTCGGACTGAGGTTACAAGTTACTAGGTACATTGTATATAAGGAGGGGTCCGGAATCAAAAGGAACAAGGGTAAGATGAAAGGAGACAAAGGGAGATGGAAAGAGGGACAACACCGAGGGTCAAGTGTTTGACTCAATGGTGTTTCCCAAAGGAGGAATGAAGGGCCAAGGCCCAAGGAGGAAGGAAGGAGGATGGGAGTCGGGAATGGCTAGCTGACTGAATAGAAGGAAGCAGCAGCCCAAATAGGAATGAGGGAGAATAGCGGAATTGAAATGGACAATGCAATAGTTGCAAGGTCCGGAGTAAGTCCGGAAAGTCAACTCGGAGGTTAAACTCCAGAATATTGGCAAACGTAATTAAATGGAATGAGCTAACCAATACAATGGGTATAAGCGGAGGTGGGGTCAAAGTCCGAGGTCGGAGCTAAGACCGGAGACGGAGACGCAAACAGGATTCCGGAGCAGAGGTCCGGAGTTGGGAGCATAGGTGTCGTGTACTCGTCTGGAAGGTGTCGAGGTTGGGGTCGGACCCGGAATGTTCTGGAGTCGGACCAAAGGTGGTGTTGGAGCCGGAGGTGGGATAACCTCTTGGGAGTCGGCAAGGAGAAGGTGACGGAAGGGAAGTAGGGCTCTGGAGTCGGTTTCGGAGTTCCGGGAGCCCGGAGCGGAGGTCAGGATTGTACGGATATGACAATCCTTGACTTTACGGGGCTCAGGCCAATCTTGGATGGCTTTAACCTTCTTGATGGACATGGTGAGTCCGGAGGGAGAAAGGCAGTATCTGAGATATTCTGTAGTGTCCATATGAAATTCGCATTTCTTCAGATTGGCATATAGGCTGTGTTTGCGGAGTCTCCTAAGAACTTCTCAGACATGCTCCTGGTGTGAAGCTATGTCTTCTGAGTAGGTAAGGATGTTGTCAGAGACCAGGTTGAGATGAGGGGGTGTCTCCATGATGGAGGGCTTCGGCCTCAGCGACTTGTGCCAGGAGCACTGTGCCAAGTAACACGTCCGTGCCCTAACTTACTAAACTGGCAACCAGAACTGAAAGGGGTAAACTCTAGTCGATTTTACTACTGAGGTGTAACCTATGTACAAGTTGAGTATATATATATGGTTACGACGAGAGCGGGCCCGCAAATGGCGGAGCGGAGCTAACGGGGTTAGACATTAGCTGATTGAATATTACTGACGAGTTGGGTTATGGGGTTAATGTCAGGGCACATACCCTGACTTAGCCCGGACCCGGACCCACGTCCGGACCCGCTCCACTTCCCGCGCCGCACGCTCCGTGCGCCGCATGATCCGACCCCGGATCCCACCTCATGTGACTTCCGGGTATCCCCGGAAGTTTTCGCCATATTGGGGCCACTGTGGGAAAGTGAGAAGTTAACCTTCTTCTCACTTTCTTACCCACAGTAGTTGTGCCTTGAGACTAGGCTGTTACAGATTAGGCTGCAGGCTATAGAGAGAGGGGTCATGGGGACCCGGGGTCCGTCCCCTGACAGTTAACGGAATGGCAGGCAATAACCCAGAAACAGAAAGGAGGGATAGGCCCGAAGGTGGGCTTGCAGGGCAAGCGAGTGTATTGCCCAGCGGAGGTGGGAGTGTGCTAGCGGACGTCGGAGCTGTCCGGAAGCCTTCGGGGCTCCATACTTAGGGAGGCGTAGGTAATAAATTGAAAAGAGGGGGTGGTGACCATCGAGAGGTACCGAGGTGATTACGGAATATGGGAGCTCTGAGGTTAGTGAAGAAGGAGCGGAGGTAGACCGGTGTAGGAGAAATAACGGTATGGAAATATGCCAGATAAATCACAAAACCCCATATGACAAGTAGATATGAGAAAATAGAAGGACCTGAATTTTAATGAATTTTTACGAATTTTTACGAATTATTATGACTATATGCGATAAATTGAAAGAAAGAAAATTAGCAAAAATACTTCAAGCTTAGCATCAATGTCAGGGACCGACCCGGGGTCAAGAGCGCCCGGGTGTATTGCCCAAGGCTGAGGGTCCGGTAGGTATGACGCGGGCGCGCGTAGCAACAGGCCCGGAGCAGACAAGGGTCCCTGGCCACTAAGACTAAAGTGGGAAATGTGTTATTGTCATTATCAAGGGAAGTGTAAGCTACTTGCCTAAAGTGGGAAATGTGAGAAGAAGGTTGCTTCTCAGTTCCCACTCAGGCTGTGTTTATATACATGTGGTTGAAGGCCATGTGGGAAGCGCCACGTCATCCGAGCACACAGCCACCTCTGTCCGGGTACCTCCGTAAGAGGTCCTAGGAGCGTCCGGTGTGTGGGGGGTCGTCCGGTGTGTCCGGGTTCGGGCGCGTTACACTGCAGCCGGGTCAATGGTACATTGATACAAAGGAAGTCGTCCGTGTGATAAGAAAGGAATAAAGAGGAGAGAGAATAGAAAAGAAGGAGAAGAAGAAAGGGAAGGGAGAAAAGGGGAAGAGGGGGGAGGTCGGGAGGAGTGGATGGTGGGGCACCAGGTTAGGTGGGGCCGGGTCAGGCGGGCGTGCCCTGACAATCAACAAGACGGAATTCTCGGGGGAATTTATACCAAATATTAAAGAAAGAATTAGGACAATCGACCAAGATTTGACTATAGAAACAATCAGAGAGCCTCCACGGAAACTACTTTCCCACGTCCACACACGTAGCCAAGGATGGAGGATTCCTCAGGAACTGACGCAAAATTCAAAGTCGTGTTTATAATAGGAAATGTAGATGTCCCCCAAATGGACCCAATGAAAGTAATTACAGGGAAAACTATCCATAAACGACGGAGATATGACTAAAACTCCTGCAAAACAAGGACAACGCTTAAAAAGCAAGCGCAAAGAATAACCAGTAACGACCGAGACAAGCTTGATGGTTCATTAGAAAGGAAGGGATCTCATCTTAATCCACCCAAATTTACATAATAAAAGGATCACGCATTAACGAGATATCCAATAATGGGAATAACGACATCAAAAGTCCGAGCTCAGGGAAAAAACGATGTTTACGAAGGATCCATAATTAAAACATACAACGAAATTTACACGGAAATTATGAAAAATAAGAAACTATCGTTATGCAAATTTTCAGCCCAAACGGTCCAGCCATTGTAAAGTTATACCAATGACAGGAATATAGAAATCCGCATCATGTTTAATGACATGCGAGGGTGGCAATGCGAAGGGAACCGGCCGTCGGAACTGAGATCCGCACTTCGGCAGATTGCAAAGACCAATTTCCGTCCAAATAAGGAAGAGCCCGGTCAAAACAAAGCATGGAAAGTGCAAAACAACCTTAGATCATGAGGGAAAAATCTGAAATAAATCACAGAAGCCCATATGAAAGATATAAACACCCACGCATATCATAAATCCCGAACAATTAAACAGAAACAGCGCCTGCATACGAATGACTATGGGAACGACGCACGTGATTACCGAATGTGCGCGCGAACTTTTGCTAACTCGACGAATACCAGGAAATAGAACACAACTTTAGTACCATTAGAAAGGTGGGAATAAATGAAAATTTATGATACGAAGAACGTGAGAAACCATCCAGAAATGAATGAGATACAAGGACATGAAGTTAGAAACCTGATAACGCGCGGGAAGACAGCTTCAAGAGGTCCAGAGCCCTAAATAAAATACATAGAAATATGATATCTTCGAGGACGACCTACTATCACAACGAACAATACATATGGAGGATTAGGATGTGGTAATACAAGGGGGAATCAGGGAAGATGAACGAAATTCACGAAAACCACTAAACTACGATGGACCATGGTGGGAATTTTAGGGAACGATATTCTAATGAAGTGGAGAGCTATAATACATTCGTTTGAGTTACTAGCAACTTTTTCTTTCGGTTTTAAACCTGAACAATTCACTCATTTACCATTTCAAGTCTCATTTTAACTAAATGTCGCTGAATAAAAATGGAATAAATCAGCTGAAGGTCTCAGCGCAGCCACACGCATAGTAATGCGAAGTTTGAATTCAGAATCACCGAGTCATAGCAAATTTAGTGGTAAATATGAGGAATTTGAAATAGGAAACTGCAACAAATGCAGCGCAGTCAAGTTTTAATTAACCATTAAAATAGCTTAGGCGAGGAAGGACAATAAGGATTCTAGGCACAGTAGAGCCGCAGTTCAGCACAGTAAAGCGCAGTAGAACTATAGCGTGAAATTTTCATTTTTTATTCAGTTTGAGAAAAATACACTGTAAATAAATCCTGTAAATAGGAGGTAGAGCGTGAAAAAGGAAGGTGACCCAAGGAGTATAAAAGGGAGACCCTTTCTGCGACTTTTCGCCCCCCCTCAGAGAAGTAAGAAAATAGAGTATTATCTTTCTCAAGCATTTCTGGTTGTCACTCCAGTGCGAAAAAGTGATATACAGTTAAGATTGCCACTGTAGTAAAAGGCAGCAATTAAGGAGAGAAATATTAAGTAGATATTTCAACAGGAGAGCTGGTTAACACTCCAGATTTCAAAGTGTAAACACAAAACAGTTATTTTGCTACTGTTAAAACAAGCAATAAAATAAGAAAAAAATAAAACAAACTCAAGGGACACTCCAGACACAATCCAAATCCATTAACTGAGTAGAATCTTTGAAACTTCAACAAGTAGAAGATTTAATTCAAGTTAAATTCCAAATTAAACAACGCTACACAGAATTACACCTAGACAAATTAAGAGAATTCAATAAAAGGAACAGCTCCGCAGGGCTCGGTTTATCTGTAAGTCAATTCCCAGAAACTTTAGACTAACCCATAAAAATAGAATTAGCCAAAACACTCGGATTGGTACTATATTTACAACAAATAATACTAGTACACTTCCCCATCCTAACTAAAGAACCAGGGAACAGCTTGGTGGTGGTCTCGTTTGAACCTCCCAACTGACCTTCCTTCATTCTCTCCTTCACCGGAGGAATCGGAGGGAGTGGAAGTCGATGGCTGGGGATGGATATGACAGATGTCATCTAGGTAGACTACCACAGAAATGTCCAAGAGGTCGGCAAAGATCATGTTGACGAATCGCTGGAAGGCTGCAGGTGCATTCATGAGACCAAATGGCATGACAAGCCACTTGTAGGAACCATAGTGCATGCAGAAGTCTTCCACTCATCGCCTGCTGCAATGCAAACCAGGTGGTAAGCATGCTGGAGGTCGAGTCTGGTATAGACAGTGGCACGGCTAGGTGCATCAAGGAGGTCTGAGATGCAGGGAAGTGGGTAGCAATCTTTCTTGGTGATCTTGTTCAGCCCTTGGAAGTCAATGCAAAGATGGAGGGATCCATCCTTCTTGTGGACGAAGAGGACCAGTGCCACATGAGTGGAAGTAGCGGGAACAATGAACCTAGAGGCTAGGTGTTCATCTAAGAATGCCCAGAGAGCCTCAAGTTCCGAAGTAGAGAGGGTTCCCAAGGGTGGTGAAGTGCCTTCCTCAAGGTCGATCTTCAGGTTGTGCTCATGGTGTGGTGCTAGTGTTGAGACTTTGCTCTTGCTGAACACATCTGCGAACTCATGGTACTCCTTTGGAATGGCCAAAAGGTCAACGGAGTCAGTGTGGGAGGAGGCAGCCCTCAAGTGGCTGTCCTCAGAAGGGATGGTCAGGCTGAAGGATACTGATCCTTCAAGTCAACAAGCCTTTGCGAATGCGGAATGGCTGACGAACTTGATAGATGGTAGCAGAGGAATAGGAGCCTGGGGCTGAGGTGCTGGTGGAACATCAGATGGTTGGATGTTGGACAATGGCAGTGGTGCTGGAGACGATGGGGGAGAGCTTGGAGTAACTGTCTTGGTAGGTTCGGAAGTTCGGAACGTAATACTGCTTGAGACCCAGTCAATCAATGGATTGTAGTGTCAGGGCACAGCCCCTGACCCCACACACCCTCAGGTACCCTTCCCCCATTTTCTCCTATTTTTCCCTTCACTGTTCCACAATCCCGCATGCATGCAGACCTGTGGGAACGTTCTGGGTGAGTTACTCGCCCAGAAACCATCACAGCCACAACCATGGGAACTTTCTGGGCGAGCAGCTCGCCCAGAATCTTCCCACGGGGGGGGGTGCCAATTATGGAAAGTCGGCAAAGAGCCGAAACTGTATAGTTCCCGACTCCCATTTGTAGCGGCTTCACAGGAGGTTGAGAAGGTTACCCTTCTTCTCAACTCATTTCCTGTGAAGGCTGGGGCTAGCCCCCTCAGTGAGTTCGAAGATCTCGGACTGGGACTAGATACCCCAGCGACTAGGAGGATCCCCCTGGGCCTGTCGTGGAACGAGGGCCGGGCCCTGACATGTAGCAGGTAAGCCAGTTGTGTCCTAGGACTAGAGAACAAGATCCATCCAGCAATGTGACAAAGAAAGTCATGGGGGTGATGTTTCCAGAAGTGAAGCAGAGGGGAATATCAACGGCGCGGGTTATGATTGAGTTGGTGCTACTGTCGAAAAGGCGTAGTTGTAGAGGTTTTATCTGATATGTCTTCAGGGCCAGCTTCTTCACGAATTTATTGTCGATGAAGCAGTCCAAAGACCCAGAGTCTATGAGTGTGGGAACATTCTCATAGGTGTGGAAGAGTTTATTTTTTGTCCTTGCATCGGACAGGGAAGTAGAAACAGTGTCATATCCATCCACAGCCATCGTCTTCCACTACCTCCGACCCTTCTGGATTACCTCCGCTCCTTCTTCACTAACCTCGGAGCCCCCATATTCCGCAATCACCTCCGACTCCCTCGATGGTCACCACCCCCTCTTTTCAATATATTACCTACGTGTCAGGGGATGCGCGTGCTTGTGCAGGGTGCTCCGATAACCTAGTTGTGATTAAAGCCAGGGGAAAGGGATGTCCCCATCTTAGGGTCAGCTATATACATGTAGAGTCTGGCAATAAGGAAACCAAACAGATTGCCGATAGAATCACGTGATCATAGAATGTTCCAGAACAATGCCGGAGATGATCCAGGTCACCGGGGCTTAGGTAAGCGGAGTAGATGGGAATTACCAGCATACTTCCCACATGCATATGTGCAGCCGGCATAGGGTCCAGGGTCATTGCTGATCCCTGACACTACGCCTCCCTAAGTACAGAGCCCTGAAGGCTTCCGGACAGCTCCGACATCCGCTAGCGCACTCCTGCCCCTGCTGGGCAATTCACTTGCTTGCCCTGCAAGTCTACCTTCAGGCCTCCCTCCTTTCCGTTTCTGGGTTATCACCTGCCATTCCGCTAACTCTGTAACCTGACTTGTCAGTAATATTCAGTTGGCTAATGTTTAACTCCATTAGCTCTGCTCCGCTTGGTCCCACCATTCACAGGACCACCTCACTGTAACTATATATACTTAACTTGTAGATAAGTTACACTCAAGTGATAAAATCGACTAGAGTTGATCCCCCTTTTTAGTTCTCATTGCCAGTAAGTAAATTAGGGCATGGACGTGTAACTTGGCACAGCGCTCCTGGTCTGAGTCACTGAGGCCGAAGCCCTCCGCCATGGAGACAACTCCTTCGTCTCACTTCTGGTCTCTAACAGTATTTTATCACTCCCTGACAGTACACGTCTTGTATGGCACCCAAAGCCCCTCGCACTCGTTCGCAACTATGCACATTGGTCCCTAACTCCGCCTCACCTTCCCCTGAACCCTCGCAGCCTGGTCCTAGTCATCTGGCGAGAAACCCAGTTGAGTTTCGCAGCTTCTCTAATTTAGAAACCCCTCTCCCATCGACTCCAATCATGCATCTCGTTAGAAATCAATCACCAGTTGCAGATTCCGACTTCGGAGACGCCATGGAACAGCCCATAGATCCAGTTCACTTCTTTGGACTTGGTTCTGAGGTCCCTGATTTCGTCGACCCTCCTCCTGCTGATCCTCCCATCCCCACTGTCCCAGCCACCAATGATGCCGAGCCCATCCCCAACATAGCTATCACACAGCTAGCCCAGGCCATCACCAGTGTGGCTCGTCACACCGGACATCCACCTCCTCCACCATCTTCCACTCTCCGGACCAAGGTCCGTGAGCCTGAACAGTTTGATGGAAAAGATCCCCATGAACTCCGAGTATTTCTGGTCCAATGCGAACTGAACTTCCAGGACCACCTGTCAGAGACTGGATTAATTGTCAGAGTCGGGAATGTTGTCGGAGACTGAAATATTGTCGGAGTCGAAATATTGTCAGAGTTGGACATACTGTCCGAAGACGGATGGAAGAGGGTTTGGGTTTCTGTCTGAGTTGAGGTCGGAGGTGATGCAGAGGTCTGTTGGAGCGTGCGTGCGGATATGCAGGTGGAAATATGCGGCACGTCCGGAAGCGCTGTTCAAGGTTAGCAGAGTTGGGATCGCAGCCTCAGCGACTCAGGTGGAGCGCTGCGCCCTGAGCTTGACATTTGGGGGAGATCCCATATTTACAGACTGACACTTACAGCGGACTTCGGGCAAGACTTGCGAGTGGAGCGGACCTATAGGAGGAGCGTGGACTCTGCGAGCACGGACTCAGAGGGGGGGGAAGCCCCCTTTGCAGAAGGAGGGACTCAGACCAGACAGGGGGGGTACTCTATTTCAGACTGAGGTCCCTGAAAGTATTTACAAGGTATAAGTAGGTAAGAGAAATCAAAAGAGGGACCGGTCGGTCCGGTGTGGAAATAAGCGGAAATGAGCAGGGACTTGTCAAACTAAACCAAGGACGAGAACCCGGGAAATGGGAGGCAAGGAATGAATAAAGTCAAAGCGGATCAAGTGTCAGGAACTGTGTTTGTGGTGATCGCGGGAAGCGGAGCGGAGTACGGCGGCATGAGTGGTCACTTAGCTAATGAACTACTCCGTTGCAAGGCGTCGTGGGTGTTACAGGGATGGGGGAAATTCCCCATTCCCCGATCCGTTCTTATAGTGGGATGAGTGAGGTCATATCTGGTCTGTACCATAACAGGATATGTAATCGATGAATGATCCCAGTCTTGCCTGGGGGTGGACGATCGAATTCCCATCGATCGCGATTGGTGATGTAGTGAGCTATTAAGGGATTGATGGTAGGTAGTCAGAGATGCCAGGACGGACGGGTCAGCCACGGGTACTTGGCGCTCCTCAATGGAGCGTACCATGTGCGAGGTCACAACTTGTGAGATGGGCGAGAACTTCATATAGTTGCCATCGGGTACTTGGTGTTCGCAGTGCGAACGTACCGGTAGCGGGTTGATGTCATAAGCGTGCAATGAGGACTGACTAGTAGGGGCTTCGGTGACTTGGTGTTCCCAAAGGGAACGTACCGTTGGCAGGGAAACATGATGACTGGCAAAGGAGGGAACAGACGGTGGATGGGCGGCGACTTGGCATTCGCGTAGCGAACGTGCCGGCATCACGGGAAGGTGGGCCTCAAAGTATTCACGATCTCCATGATCGTGAGGTGACATCATATGTTGAGTACTGGGGGGAGAGCGGAGTGATGAAGACCCATAGGGTACAGATTCAATAGGACAATACACATGTCGAGAGTCTTCGACTCTCGACCTCGAGTTCTCACGGCGAGGGCCGTTAGAGGACTCGATATAACCAGACTTATAAGACATATTGAGAGTTGTACAGTCACACGGGTTCAGTTGAGTCACAGGGAGGGTTGTTACAGAAGATGGTACACGAGACAGTTGTAGAGCAGTTGTTAGTTAGCGGGAACCACCTTCAGCGGTTTCCATACAAGATGCGTGACTATCTACAAATGGTAAGGTCACGGGAAATCCCGCGAAACACAAACAACCTCAGCCAGCACCAAAACCCCAATGGGGAAAGCTTTGCACGAGGGGGGGAAAGGGGTAGAACGGGTAAGGAGGATAGGGTATCGGGATAGAGGACGGAAGGGAGAAAGAGGGGAGGAGCGATAGAGAAGGGAAGTCTTTGACCATGCGACGGATATGGTCGTTGGAGACTCCGTATCCGTAACAGTGGGGGTTGGGACTTCGGCTTCAACGACTTGGCTAGAGCGTTGTGCCACACGTTCTAGGCTGTCCCGTATTTCACGTTAGCGGGAAAGACCTTGCGGCGACGTTGACTTAAGTGGGGATGAAGTTGAGAGGCGAACTTAAGACGAGAGTACTTGGGGGGGAATTCTAGTCGATATTCGAACTAAGGTACATCAACAGTAAACTACAAGTATAAATAAGAAAGGAGAACAGAGAAGGGACCGGTCAGTCCGGCGCGGGACAGGAGCGGGATGATAAGTATGACAGAACTAAAAGAGCGATGAGGACCAGGGTAATGGAACAGAAGAAATGAATGGAAAGAGGACGGTGAAGTTGGGAGGCAGAATGGATAGGCCGACAATCTAGGTGTGCGGATCAGAATGTCAATATACGTATAAATCAAATATCAATAAAGGAATGTCAATAAGGAGCAGATCAACGGCGACCATAACAACCGCTAGTTAGTTAAGCGAATGAATAGAATAAAACGGTATCGGCCGAATGGCTGAGGAACCCAAGTGGTGGCGGGAGAACGAAGGAGGCGCTGCTATGGGGTCGTAGAACGGGAACCACTATCGGCACCGCTAAGTGATGGGCAATGGCGAGATTAACGGGCGCGAGTATCGGCGCAAGAGTGGGGGTGCAGAAAGTGGTAGAGGGGCGGGGACTTTGCGGGGCCGTGACATCAAGTACCAATATTGACAGATTAAATGAATGAATAGGAAAGTGCAATAGCACACGGATCAAATGCCAATATTGGGGTGAACATAATAGGCACTCGGCAAGGAATGAATGTTATGTTGCCGAGTGGCAAAAATGGCCAGAGGACAAAAGTGGAGGTCAGTGCGCGGCACCGATACAAGTCCGCAAATAAGCGGGGTCAGTGCGGTGCCAACACAAGTCCGCAAACAGAGGTTGATCTGTCAGCACTGTCACACAAGGACAGCATGAAGGCCAACAGAGGTACAGAGGGGAGTGGGAGTGTTGACCTGACCAGAGGTGTCAAGGGCAACCAGAAGTGGCCAGAGGGTGCAGAGATGGGCAGAGGGCATGGAGTGGGCAGAGGGTGCGGAATGCACGGAAGCGGGGCATGGCTGTGACCACATAGCAGGAAGCAATGAGTGTGGTTCAGATGGAGACAAGGCAGGCATAGGAACTGGAGGTAAGGTCGGAATACCAGCAGGGTCTAGGTTCTGATTATTGGCCAAGTCTTATGCAATAAGGCAGGGGGCCAGACAGTGGGTTGGGGGCTGGTTAGGATGGGTTTCGGGTCGGCGGATTCGCCTATCGGCATTGGTTCGCCGCTGACGGAGCCCCGGGATTTGTCGGTTGTGACACCACCCCCTTGCTTTTGCTAGCGACTGTGCCAAGGTCATCTTCGTGCAGTCCTACCTCAAGGAGATGGCCCTTGATTGGTTCGAGCCAGATCTGTTATTTGATCAAAATTCTTTACTTCGTCCTCGATGGATGAACAACTACCAGGAGTTCGTCAATGAACTTCAAACCAACTTCGGTCCTCACGATCCTGTGGGCAATGCTGAAGTCCAACTAATGACCCTGGATATGAAGGACAGGCACCACATCAACAAGTACATTGTCAAGTTCAATTGACATGCTTCTCAACTTCATGGTTATGGAGAAGCTGCGCTCCACCATTTTTTCTATAACAGATTGCTGGAACGTATCAAAGACAACATTGCCAGGGTAGGAAAACCTTCTACTCTTTCGGAACTTTGCACCTTGTCACAGACTTTCGATGCACGCTATTGGGAGCATAAATCCAAAGTGACATGCCATGTGAAACCCTCCTCCTCCAATGTCTTTGACAAGACCACTACTGCTTCTTGCTCCGACCCTGTTCCTTGCTCCACCTCGTTCAACTCCGCTTCTGGTAGCAAGCCTCCGAAGGACAACAAGAAGTCCAAGGCCAGCTCCGCTAAGCCGGACCTTTCGTCAAAACTCGGAGACAACGGCAAGCTCATGCCACAAGAGCATAAGCATCGTCTTGACGAGAAACTTTGCATGTTCTGCGGTCAGTCTGGCCACATGGTCAAGGACTGTCCCAAGTCTTCTTCTTGCACATCTAAGGCCCACACGGCCCAGACCGAGGAGCAAGGATCCGCTTCCACAGAGGCAAAAAATTAGTCCACACCCCTGTGGACTCTGCATGGACTGGGGGTTGCGATTCTTCCCTCCGTGCGCTCAAAGAAGTATGCCTAAACGTGTCTTCCATTTCCGACCTGTCCTCCCTCCACATCCCCGTTTCTTTTTCTCTTTCTGATGGTCTATTTTCTCCTCTTAATGTTGACCCTTCTGTCATATCCATCCACGGCCATTGTCTTCCACTACCTCCGACCCTTCCAGACTACCTCTGCTCCTTCTTCACTAACCTCGGAGCTCCCGTATTCCACAATCACCTCCGCCTCCCTCAATGGTCACCACCCCCTCTTTTCAATATATTACCTATGCCTCCCTAAGTACGGAGCCCCGAAGGCCTCTGGACAGCTCCGACGTCTGCTAGCGCACTGCCGCCCCACTGGGCAATTCACTTGCTTGCCCTGCAAGTCTACCTTCGGGCCTATCCCTCCTTTCCGTTTCTGGGTTATAGCCTGCCATTCCGCTAACCCCATAACCCGACTTGTTGGTAATATTCAGTCAGCTAATGTTTAACTCCATTAGCCCCACTCTGCTCGGTCCCGCCATTCACGGGCCCGCCCTCGCTGTAACTATATATACTTAACTTGTAGATGGGTTACACCCTAGTGATAAAATTGACTAGAGTTGATCCCCCTTTTAGTTCTCGCTGCCAGTAAGTAAATTAGGGCATAGACGTGTAACTTGGCACAGCACTCCTGGTCTGAGTTGCTGAGGCTGAAGCCCTCCGCTATGGAGACATCTCCTTTGTCTTGCTTCCAGTCTCTAACAATTATTAGGTTTAGTCCAATTACCAGCTGAGGTTCTGAGTGTGACACAAAATGGTCAACCAGCTTCTCCTTGTGATGTGTGACAAGCAACTGGAAGAGGTGGCAAGGTTGGTGTGACACCAGCCACAGTGGTGCTGGAAATGTCCAACTGGCAAATTTTCGTGTTGATATATTTTACACCAAAAAAACTACTTCCTTGCAGATGGCTTTTGTTATCATTGAATTTAATTCGATTTCACACAGCCACTTAGGTGCAAAAAAAATGGTGTGACAAGGATCATTCAACCGGAACATCAGTGTGATGTGTGACAACAGCCCACTTACAGCCGGACCGGAAGGTGCATGTGATGCATAACTGGTAATTGGTCGTGTGGGTACAGTAGTCTCCCCAAGGTCTTCCCAGGTAGGTTATCCTTGGATGATGGATGTGTCAATTACATGGCAGTGATGAGTGGCTAAAGAACTCACAAAGTCAAAAAAGTATGGAAGCAATCTTAAATTTAATCATCACACCCTGACACAGTAGCATAGCCTCCTCCAGTTGCACCATTGACGCCCATACGGTTGCCCAGCATGAACTTTTGAATTACAGTCTCAGGTCATGTGACTCAGGCCTTTTGAGCTCACTGCTATGCATGTTTACAATGGCTTTGGTACTGCCAAAAACACACTAGGCACCACATCAGACTCGTACCATCCTTTTCACTCCATGGATGTGCACACGACACTGCAATGTGGTATATTCAATGTAAAGTCACGTTCTGCTTTCAATACAAAGAGTCACATGCTACTCCGAAAATTTGTGGATGACACTTCAACTGGTACACATTGGCAATGGCAGTTACACTTAGGCATTTGCCAAATTTGATGCGATCCTCAGAAAACAAATTCTGGGACACATGAGGTCCCCATGCAAAACATGTCTGCACAAATTTTCGGAGTAGCATGTGTGTCAGGGCAATAGCCCCGAACCCTGAGCCACATGTAATTAAGATACATATAGTCACGTGGGTAAGCGGGAACCTCCGGGTAACTGCTTACACACTACTGTAAAATACACACCCTTGTATCACTAATGGCTCTGTGTGCTGAGCTGCCCTGAGACCTCACACTTTTTTAAGTGTATGAGGTGTGTTTTACAACACAACCCACCAAAACTTAACATCTTAACATTCTGACTCGGTAGCGCCAATGGTGCCTAAACATGCCTGCAAGGGCAAGGTCGCATCTGCAGCAATGCTAAAAAGAAACAAGCAGTTCATTAAGAAACCGCAATCTCCCATCATGGGAGATTCAAATCAACAGCCATCATCAGACAACGATGAGGATCAACATGATCCGGTAAAAACAACCACCTCAGGGCTGGCCCCTGAAGGTTTTAGAAACATATGTGGAGTAAGTGTGGGGCCCAATACCCCTAGAACTCCACGACATACCGATCTAACCCAAGCTGGGGAAGATCCCTCACCTCCTCAGGAGGTGATCGACTTGCGCGATAAACGCGTAAGCGCCAAACGATCAGCTCAAAAAGCTGATCGGATAGAGTCACAGGAAACTCCAGGGCCCAACTATCCCCTGGAGTCCTCCCCCATGTCCCCAAGTCAAGCCCCAATGGCAGACAAAGGGAAACAAAGGGAAGAGCCTCCGTGTTGGCTATCCGAAAAACTACTGGACTTGTTCCAGGTTCCATCCAAATGGAGGATGGAAAATGAAGACCAACTTCTTCTCAGGCTGGAAGCCCAAGAAGGCGTGAAAAAACACCCTGAGAGTAGGATCTCCCAGAGCATGGAAGCTCCAAAGAACCTCCACTGTTTACACTACCCCATGCCATGCCAGACAAGGCAAGGTCGCCAACCTCGGAGGAGGTCTCCGAGATAATGAAGAGGAGGCAAACTGAAATGAGGGAGTTCACTGAGGAAGCCTTATGGAAAAGTAAGGAAAAACCAGTGAACAGACCCCTCTATGAAAGGGAAGCACCCTCCACAACGGCCTTGCCTAAACAAAGCAAGCATGGAGTGTTCACCCCAAGAACCCCTTCTGGAACCCCCAGAAGCGGCAATGCCAACTGGGGAGAGTCACTACTCGCCCAACCAAACTTCCTCCTGGAAAACCAGGAATTGCACATAATAAATGCGATAAACTTGATCCAAAAAAAGATCAAGGAAACGAACCACAATAGCATGGCTCGTCTAGAGATAACTCTAGAAAGAATGGCCAATGCAATCAATGTGTTGACTGAAAAAATCAGCAAGCAGACGGACTTGCTGAAGGAGATAAACTTCTCACAAAATAGTGAGGAAACAAAAAAAATACCCCTGGGCCACGGGCCAGGACAAAAACAGAACTCGTGAAAAATTCACAAAAAGAACCACCAGTGAAAGCACACTGGAGTATCATCAGCGACTTGACAGAGACGCTAAGGAGATCCTTCTCCCAAGGATAGGAGAAGACGATGCCGAAAGAAGGCATCATTCAGAAATTAGGAGGAGAATTGGCACGTACCAAAGGTTTGGCCAAATGTCCACCTTCGATGAACCTCTTGAACAGAGAGGTAACTCGACCACACTCTCTCAAAACAATGAGAGAATCCAAATACAACTTCAGGCGAATTCACCTGAAACCAAAGAAATGCTGTGAGGAAGATTCCCCCCAGCGAAAACCCCCCCAAAGGAGAGATCCCCATTGGATAGCGACCCTGCAAAGGCAGGGGAGCAAGAGGAGTACCTAGAGAAATGGTATGAAAAGGCCATAAGAGTGGCTGAAGTGAGAATACTCACTCCCTACCCAGAGGGAGTGAAGCCTGAAGCTCTAAAAAATGGGCCGGCTTTCCTGACAAGAAATGGTCAGGAGAGAATGACATGGAATCGTTCTGGCAGTGGTTCACAGAACTACTGGGATTCCTCGCCTTGCGAGGATGATAAGGTCCCCAATTTGACGAAGTCCATCTGGACTGCTTGATTTGCGGATTGGGGGGACCCGCATTCAACCTCGGAATAAGACTCCAAGACAAAACTCTCCTCAGAGGAGACGAGGGCATGTTCCTCAAAGTTCTCAACATATTGATGAGAACCTTCATTAAAGCCTCTGCTGTGTTGAATGCAACAAAGAAGTACCGCAATGTTAAATACGAAGCGGAAAAAGGCCTAAAACAGTTCTACTTAGAACTGTCTAAAGCAGCGTCCCAGATGGTGACGCTGCCAGACCAGGCGTCCTTCAATGCCAGGTTCTTAAACTACATTCCCCTCGAATGGAAGAGGGAAATGATCGCTCATGACAGAATCAGAGCAGACTTCTCCTCAAATGAGGAGATGTTAAAAGCAATATCTCATGTAGATGAGATAATCAATGGGCTGAAGATGTCTTCAGCCTACAAATCGGATATTATACCCGAACAACTACCATGGCAACCATGAGCCGCAGTAGAGCTCTCCCATCAGGAAAGAAGGAGAGCCGAAATCCAGATGGAAAGAGGATACAGCCTCGAAAAACTCGAGGAAAACTGACCAAAAGTCAGTTCCAATTTGCGGCAAATGCGGCAAAATAGGGCAAATGAAAGATTGCCCAAGACACAATGCAACGAGCGACGAAAAACCAAGGTGCATAGCCGCCATGGAGATCGCGAATGCATCAGAAGAAGAGTCGGAAGACTCATCAGATGAAAAACCAGAGAACAACTCTGGTAACTCCGGAGCATCAAGCTTCGAAGTAGAGGACCCATATGAAGGACCTCAATACTCACCCAACTCAGAGGGTGAGGAAGTCAATGTTGGGACCATAAGAATGGGCCCAATGTCAGTCGTCAATTATGACAACATAAATTATAAGATCAAACTGGCTGTAGCACGCCAGTTAGAAAACACAGCAGACAAGAGAGTTGCCAAAGCCATGGTGGAAGCACCAAGAAAAGACGCCTTGGGGAAATACAACAAAGTACCCAAGGAAAACAAGGAAAAAGGGAAGAAGGACCAAAAGTCCATCGAAACCCAGACCCCCTTGTTTGATGCGAAATTCCACATCTCGAAAGATGCGGGAAAATACCCTGCAAACAGACCGCTCTCAACAAAGAGAACGCTGACGGCTCACATAAAAATAGCAGGCATAAAAGCCTATGCGTTATTCGACAGTGGAGCCGAAACGGATGCTATATCGCTGGACTTTGTCCACGCGGTCCACATCCCAATTCTCCAATTGGAGAACCCAGTTGTCCTTCAAATGGGGATGAAAGGAACAAGATCACAGATCCTGTTTGGAACAAACGTGGATGTTGAGATCAATGGCCATGTAGAAAAACACTACTTCAATGTGATTAACATTGATAGATATGACGCCATATTTGGCGCCCCCTGGTTAAACAAAAACCAGGTAAGCTTAGACTTCCGGCCCCACAAAGTGAGAACGGTGAACAAGGGCAACATAGATACCCTTGGAGTCAGTGAAGACCATGTGACGGATCACATGGATGGAAAACTTGAGCAAGAGCTCGAGAACAACCAAAAAAGAAGCCCCCTGACAGGGAGGTGGGATTGAAACACACCTCAGGGTAATCGAAAGAAAGTACCCTGAAGGTTGGCCCAATCCTAGTCCGGAAGGACTAGAACTTCCAGACGTACCACATCTGGAAGGTCTCTCCATGAACAACCCCGAGTTCGAAATACTCAGGGAGTGGTGGAGAGAGAAATTCGAAACTGTAATGGCGCCAGTGCCATTAGAAATCCCTCCCTTGAGGGAGGTGAACCATCGAATCCCGTTAAAGGATCCAAACAAAAAATTTCAGGAAAACACCCCCAGATGTCCTGCAGCACTGCAGGAAGCACTAGCAGCCAAAATAGATTGCTATGTAAAAGCAGGATGGTGGTATCCTGCGAACAGCGAGCGAGCATGCCTGCTACTGTGTATCCGCAAAGCAGATGGATCTTTGCGCACGGTAATAGATGTGAGGAATCATAACTCAAACATGATCCTCGACGTCACACCAATGCCAGACATGCGACTGATCCAAGAATCAGTTGCCAGAGCAACATACCGATCCAAGATCGATATGTCGGATGCGTATGAACAAATACGCGTGGATCCAGATGATGTCCATAGGATGACATTCTCTATGCCCCACAGGACGTACAACTCAAACACGATGCAGCAAGGAGACTGCAACGCTCCCTGTACTTTCCAGCATGCATTGACCTGGGAACTACAAGGAGAAGTAGGCAGATGCCTACACATCTGGTTTGACGATATATTCACCAGCACAAGCTCGGTGGAGAACCACAATAAAGCATTCTTGTGGTTGTTCACTCGCCTCAAGGGGGCGAAGTTCTACATAAGCCAGAAAAAATTCCAGCCATTTGCTCCAATCCTAGATGTTCTAGGAAGCTGCATGGACAAACAAGGCATCCACGCCCAAGCAGATAAATGGAAAAAATCCGCAACTGGTGAGAGCCAGTAGACCACACAGGAGTCCTAAGATTCCTGGGAATGGTAGAATATCTATTGATATTCATGCCAAACATCAGTGGCTACACAGGGCCACTGCAAACAATCTGCTCAAACAAGCAGACATTCAGGTGGACACCACTCCACCAGAAATGCTTTGACAAGATCAAACGTCTAGCATGCAGGGCTCTGATCCTGAAGCCTGTCCAGTGGAATCCACCAGAAAACCTCTCAGAAGAAGAGAGGAGCAAACTCCATGTCTGGGTCATAACAGATGCATGCCCAGTGGGCATGGGCGCACTAATTGGACAAGGCGAAAAGTGGCAGACTTGCCGCCCAGCCACATTCATGTCCAAAAAGTTCACCAACACACAACGTAGGTACTTTGCCTACAAGCTCGAGGCACTGGGCATCCTTGAAGCACTCATGAGGTGGCAAGACGATCTCATGGGAGGCTGTGAATTCACAGTAATCACGGACCACAAAGCTTTGGAATATTTCAAAGCAAAAAACCACAACTCAGGCAGACACCTGAGATCGCAAGCCTTCTTTGCAAGCTTCAATTGCGAAATAAAATACGTGGAAGGCCACAAGAACAAAGTGGCAGATGCACTTTCACAGTACTACGACTCGTCAATGGATGAGGATCTGCATTTCGACAACTATGTGTCGGCCAATATCCATCTGGATAAAAATGCAGAGGACATTATCCCCGACAGAATCAAGGAATATGAAGAACTGCTGCTAAGCAGTACCCTGAGTAAAAACTCAGAGAAAAAGAGACTTGCAGCAATACGCATGAGAAATACCCTAGTGTTAGAACTGTCAGATTCGGACGACTCCGGAGTGGAATCGGA
Source organism: Cantharellus anzutake (assembly GCF_015039405.1). NCBI lineage: Eukaryota > Fungi > Basidiomycota > Agaricomycetes > Cantharellales > Hydnaceae > Cantharellus > Cantharellus anzutake. Next base: position 38,148 of record NW_024067165.1, read on the forward strand.
GACTTAGCATGGAAGGACCTTGGCCTCAGCGACTCAAGTGGAGCGCTGTGCCATTGCTGGTTGTCCTGGGGGTCCCTAATTTCGGATCTAGCAGAGGGAAAGTCTCTTGGGGAATTCAAGTCGATTTCGGACTGAGGTTACAAGTTACTAGGTACATTGTATATAAGGAGGGGTCCGGAATCAAAAGGAACAAGGGTAGGATGAAAGGAGACAAAGGGAGATGGAAAGAGGAACAACACCGAGGGTCAAGTGTTTGACTCAATGGTGTTTCCCAAAGGAGGAATGAAGGGCCAAGGCCCAAGGAGGAAGGAAGGAGGTTGGGAGTGGGGAATGGCTAGCTGACTGAATAGAAAGGAGGCAGCAGCCCAAATAGGAATGAGGGAGAATAGCGGAATTGAAATGGACAATGCAATAGTTGCAAGGTCCGGAGTAAGTCCGGAAAGTCCGAACTCGGAGGTTAAACTCCGGAATATTGGCAAACATAATTAAATGGAATGAGCTAACCAATACAATGGGTATAAGTGGAGGTGGGGTCAAAGTCCGAGGTCGGAGCTAAGACCGGAGGTTCCGGAGACGGAGACGCGAACGGGATTCCAGAGCGGAGGTCCGGAGTCAGGAGCATAGGTTTTGCGTACTCGTCTGGAAGGTGTCGAGGTTGGGGTCGGACCCGGAATGTTCCGGAGTCGGACCGAAGGTGGTGTCCGAGCCAGAGGTGGGATAACCTCTTGGGAGTCGGCAAGGAGAAAGTGATGGAAGGGAAGTAGGGCTCTGGAAGTCGGAGTTCGGAGTTCCAGGAGCCCGGAGCGGAGGTCGGGATTGTATGGATATGACACCTAGAGGAAGCTCTAGGGGGGAGTGCCCAAAACCTGGAAGAAGTCATAATTCCAGAAGAGAATCTTCGAAAACAATTCAAAGGAAAAGACCTCATAGAGGCAATAAAATCTGGATATTCATGGGGCCAGATCCACCAGGAAATCCTAGAGAACCCAGGGAATTTCAAAAACTTCTCCATAAAAGATGGACTGATAACCCAACTTGGAGAAGGAGGAACGACCCAAATAGTAGTCCCGAAAGGGAACTACGAAAGGAAGTCCATTCAAGGAATAATCCTCAAAAACATCCACGAAATACTTGGACACTTAGGATCCAAGAAAACAGTGGAAACCCTCCATCGATACTTCTGGTGGAAGTCAATGAGGAAGGATACCCACAAGTTCTGCAGGTCTTGTGGAACTTGTCAAACAACAAAGAAAAGCACCAGGAGAAATCCCGGACTGCTTCACCCACTCCCGACCCCAGAGACACTGTGGTCGCCAATAGCCATGGACTCCACAGGTCCATTCCCAACAAGCTTGGGATATGATTACCTCTGGGTAATCATCTGCAGGTTGATGTCCAATGTCCACCTAATTCCAATAAAAACAACAATGAATGCATTAGAACTAGCATTTGTATTCCTTCGCAAATAAGACTCCATGGTCTACCACACTCGATCATATCAGATCGAGACTCGAAATTCATGTCAAAATTTTGGCATGAACTACACCAAATACTCGGTGTGCAGTTGAAATTCACAACTGCATTCCACCTGCAAGGCGACAGCCAAGTGGAAAGAATGATGCAAAAAGTAGTACAGATACTACGTGCGATGGTCAGACCAGATCAATGTGACTGGGCAGCGAAGCTGTCGATGGCGGAATTCGCGATCAATGCGAGCTCAAACACATCGACAGGATTTGCCCCGTTCGAATTAATCTATGGCCACATGCCAAAGATGTGCCTAACAGCACCACCCTCGGACTACCCAGGAGTAAACGACTTCACCCAAAAGGCGAAGGAAAACCTCATGGCAGCACACAATGCGATAATACACAATTGCGCTGCTCAAACAATCCAGGCGAATAAGAAAGATGCCCGGACCCGCCCTTGAGAAAAGGCGAGCTTGCATACTTATCCACAGATAAGCTGAACCTACCCAAAGGGAGGGCAGGTAAACTAAAGCCCATATACATACATAGGGCCTTACAAAATTCTGGAAACATTTCCAGAGATGTCAAACTACATCCTCAAGTTGCCACCACAACTTGAACAACGCAGAATCCACCCAAAATTCCACGTATCCCGGCTCGTACCTCACAAGCCAAATGACCAAGAAATCTTCCTGAATAGGGAAGTAAACATATTCTATGATTTTGGGGAAGACCCCGATCACGAAGCAGTAGTTCGCGAAATCTTAAACCACGTGTGGGTTCACAATGAACTCTGGTTTAAGGTTAAATGGGAGCTAGGGGACACCACATGGGAACCCCTAGGAAATTGCAATGACCTTGTCCACCTGGACGAGTACCTCACACTACAAAATGTGAGGGAACCAGAAAACCTCCCTATCAAAGAAGACAGGGAACTCTCGGCATCACTACACCCCCAAAAATGGAGGCGGAGGAAGTAAAGCTGAGGGACGATTGCCCACAGCCAAGAGCGTGGGAAAGTTCTGGGCAAGCAACTCGCCCAGACAGCCACACCATGTGCTAGAGATCACATGGGCCAGGCAAGTAACTTGCCTAGACCATGTGAACCACAGGCTCATGTGTAAAAGCACACACAATTGCGGCAAATCCCATGCACGCAAGAACTAAAACCCCTCCCACCACCACAAGAAACATAACGATGAAATGTTGTTCTCTGGGGGAGGTAACCCTCGATTCGATCCAAACAAGCCACCGGACATCGAGATACGACAACCCGGGGAGCAAGGCTCCCTGTCAGGGACGCGTCCAGGGTCAAGGGGTCCCGGGTGTAATGCCCAGCGCTGAGGCCGTCGCGAGGTGTAGAGCGGGCGTGCGTAGTGACGGGCCCGATCCAGGACGACAATCCCTGGCCACTCAGACTGAAGTGGGAATTGTGAGTTGTTATTAAAAGAGAAACTATGCTACTTACCTGAAGTGGGAATTGTGAGAAGAAGGTTACTTCTTCGGTTCCCACCCCAGGTACTTTTATGTACATGCAGCTTGGGTCACATGAGGTTTGCCACATCATCCCACATACAGCTGCAGTCATCCGGGTGTCCCTGCAGGGGATCCCGAGGGTGAGTGCTGCACGCGCGCATGCTGGGTTGCACCATGAAGCTGTCTGGGTCATCTGGGGCTGGGTGCGCATGCACGCGTTGCGGGCAGGTCGATAATACATAGATAAGGGGAAATGTCATCCATGTGGATAAAGATAGAAGAAAGGGCAAGAGAGCAAAAGAACAGAAAGACAAAAGGAAAAACATGAAGTGAGAAACAATGCTGAAGAGTGAGGAGTGGAGGTGGGCAGGGTACCGGGTGAGGGCGGGTGGAGCCGGGTCGGGGGGGTCTGCCCTGACACTCCCCAGAACAACAACAACACCAGGCATAGATAAGCGCCATGGACTACATGATGCACACAGTGCAAGCAGGAAAGGAGGGGCAAGACCACAGTCAAGGGTCGCGTCGCCACTCTTCCAGCTGCTCCCTCACCAAAGGGAAAGAAGAAGGGGGGTGGAAAGGGCACCTAGGGTTTCGGACTCACTGTGACCCCGGTCCTGACTAACTCAGCCTAAAAATCTCAACACTAGGTGGACCTCCCTGGAAGACAAGCTAGCAGTACTGCCTGCGAAGCACTGTCCCCAAGACTACAAGCACTCAGACACCACCCCAGGCACACGGACCTAGTACTTAGTGGAGCAGAGGGGAGAATCTCTGTATCATACTAGATACATCTTGTATATAAACCCAAGTTATACTGGGCTAATGTCCAAGCAATCCGACGGTGTTAGGGACGGACAGAACAACATAGAACAAAGGAAACAACAGAAAACATAAAAACATATAGGAATGGCCACACAATCGATAAACTCCGACGATCTCCACAACGGCTGCACCAAATCTCCCGATAGTGGACTTGTTCGACTCGTCTTGACGGTAGCTTTCCAACGATACCTAATGCGTCTGGATCGGAGAAGAGCTGGGGGAGTTATGGTGAAAATACTGTGAAAGCGGCCCGGTAACATGTCTGGGTGGGCCGTAACCTGGTCTGAAAAATTATCAAAAAAATACAACAATGATAGGGGAGGTTCAATAGGCTTTGGGGGAGGTGGGGGATTGTGTGTCGGGTCCTAGGTATCGTCTGTAGGCCATGATATAGCGGTGTCTGGGTACTACCAGCTTTTCCCTCCTTCAACAGCACAAATGAGTGCTGCAAACCAACAACCATCTGTGTTGCCAACAGGCACCGCATACCCCCAGCCTCCTCAAAGGGGCTTCCAACCATACGTGGTGCAAACTGCACCGATGGCGCAACAAGTGCCATTCCAGGGGCAGCATTTGCTGCTGCAGCCCCAGGCATATTCCCCAGGGAACTTCCCTGGCCAGATCAACCCCTGGATCAGCCAATTCGGCCCAGGTCCAACAACACCCCAGCCAAATGCAGGCTGGGAATCAGTTATCGCATCAGCGGTAGCTGCTCAGACAGGTCAGCTCTGCCAGGAGCTGAAAGAAATGAAGTCCCTCGTAGGAGGGAGATGAGGGAGCGACAGCGGCTCCTTGTCCAGACTGTCCAAATGGGCACGGTCTGATAACTCGAGGGCGTCAGAAGACGCCTGCGACAATTGTGCCCATTGGAGGTGCAAATACAACAGAGCATGAAGAGATGCTGAGGGCATCTTCGACTCTCTGAAAGACACAGAGAGAGGGGTCGATCTCCAGAAGAGGGAGATTGAATTACTAAAACGTGAGCTCAGAGAGGCACACGCCTGGCAGACCTCGCTGCCAAACCCATCATGATGGGGGCCTCCCAGGTCAGGGGGAGGGGATACGGTGCTGGGGCACCGACTATCCCGCCACCCTGTGGGCAGGCAACCCTGTCCGGGTTGCATAAGGACCCACCCTCAGAAGGGCAAACCCATGTCAAGGGGAAGAGGGAGAGCGGTAGGCAACCGACAGCAGACCCTAAAATGGGGACCACTGCCAGAGGTGGTGGGCCGCTGAGTACCTCAGCACCCTATGGGCAAGCTACCCTGCAGGGAAGTGTCCACATGTTATACGAGACCACTGAACTCAACAAGTTCGGCAAAGTCAAAGCTCCAGTCGATGTAACAATCGACCCCAACTTCCCCATGAGGAGAATAGTGGGGTCAGAAGTGGTGCACGACGCCACATATGCTTGGTGGACAAGCATGAGTGGGAAAGAATTCGTACACTGGTACGAACAGGCCGAAGCTGCCTTCAAAAGCGGCAAGGTACATAGAGTCCTTCATGAAAAAGCGAAGGAAACCGAGAAATACTTCTTGGGACTCCCAAGTATTGCAAAACTCGCAGAGTACAATTCCCTGGAGAACAAGGGAAAAATCTCCTGGGAAAGTCTAGGCAAAGCTGCCTATATAAAATCCCAGTTCAAACCACTCAGGACTCCTGAGGAACGTGCTGCAAGAACTGCGGAACGGGAAGTGAAAGTGTCAAAAACCCGGATTGTAGGGGTAAATGCGTGAGTCTGAATGCAGGTGGGGCTCAACTAGAGGGGAGTCCGAGAGCTCCGGTGGTGGACCGAAGCTTCTCCAGGAAGCCCGGTTCTGCTGGATGGTACAAGAGGCTCTAAGAAGGACATGGCCTCAGCGACTCGGAGGGAGCGCTGTGCCTCCATTATGTCTCAGTTAGTCCTTGTATTTCTTATGTCTGAGGTATCTTGTAGAACGGGAACGGGATTCACTCAGAGGGACTTTGAGTAGCATTTTAGTCGAGATTAGAACTGAGGAACTACAGGTTCTAATCTATGGGTATTTTATAAAGGGGAGTGGGAAGGACTTAGTCAAAGTCCGAATAACAATGGGACGACACCAAAAGGTGCTGAATGATACCAAGAGGTACCGAAAGGTCCCGAACGATATCTTTAACAGGGAACCGAGGTGTCGGAACATAGAGGGCGGAGTAAGAGGCCGGAAAATAAATGGGAACGAGAAATAGGTAAGGGGGGGTTAGCCGACTGAATGGTAAGAAGAAGATAGTCGTGCTAAGAATGGAGGGTGACTAATCAGTGATGATGTGAGTGTGATCACTGAAGGATGCGGGTAACTCCGAAAGCGGAGTTGCATATCCGAAGGATGTTGGGTGACTCAAATAAATGAAATGGGTGGAGAAATGTTTTAAGGGTGTGTCACGGGATGTCGGAGGTCCATTGGGGTATTGGAGCAAATCCGGAGTCTCCGAATGTTCCGACTCAGGACCGAGCTTCTGGGATGGGAGTGGCCAAGGTTCGGTGTGCCGCAACCAGACCAGAGCTGAGACAGTCAGGAGGGAAGGTGACTTGAGGAGTGGGGAGGCATGGTGTAGGGGATGGTGAAGTTGTTAGGAAGGTGTGATGTGGTGGGAGTGTGCGGGGTCGGGATTCTGGGATATGACAGAAAGCTTCCAAATACCGGGAAAGAGACGCAAGTCTCCGTGCTGGACAACCAGGCCAACGACAACCCTTCCCCACAGGAAGAACAGTAGACCTACCATACTCTACACCTGAGCCAAGTAGCTCAGGAACACAACAACCCGCTCCCACTCAGGGAGCACCCACTTCGTCAAGCCCACAGCTCGACAATGTAGCCCAGGCTACATCATCGCATCTGATGCAGCAATCGGATGTCCAGATGAACAACCCAGAGGAAAACCCTCCTCCAGGGCGACAACTCTACCCTTGAGGAAAGGGAAAGTGACACAGTAATACGCCATTGAGGCGCCCATGAAAACACCTTCCCCCAACTCGAGGCCCCACACACAATATTGTATGTGAGGAACCGCAAGTAACAATTGCGGAAATCTCTACTTCGTCATAAAACCCACATCCACCACCGCTCATGTGTAAACACCATTTACACACGAACCCTCACGGAACAAGTGAGGAACACCAAAGACATACAACCTTTGGGTCGAAATTCATTTTCGACAAAATCTATTACTTTCCTCTCTGTGATACCCATGTATCGCCGTTCACTTCAAAGTGACAGCCCACACTCATTTATTCCCTAAACCTTTTTCTCTCTCCTTCACTGACATGTACAAATTGCCCACTTTAAAGTGGCGACAATAAAACGCTCATTGATAATTTCAAACTCAATGTAAATCAATTCTTAAACTTTATTCTCTTCACCATTAACCTTGTATGTGTTGCAAATGCAATGCAAGGGGGGAGAATGTCAGGGCAATAGCCCCGAACCCCGAGCCACATGTAATTAAGATACATATAGTCACGTGGGTAAGCGGGAACCTCCAGGTAACTGCTTACACACTACCATAAAATACACACCCTTGTATCACTTACGGCTCTGTGTGCTGAGCTACCCTGAGACCTCACAATGTGACTCTTTGTATTGAAAGCAGAACATGACTTTACATTGAATATACCACATTGCAGTGTTGTGCGTGCATCCATGGAGTGAAAAGGACTGGGTATGAGTCTGATGTGGTGCCTAGTGTGTTTTTGGCAGTACTGAAGCTGTTAAAATGTATGCAAACATGCATAGCAGTGAGCTCAAAAAGTCCTGAGTCACGTGATCTGTGACTGTAATTTGAAAGTTCAACCTGGCCCTGCTGGGCAACCATACTAGGGGCCCCCTATTTTATATTGTAGCAGAGTCATCTAAACTATTGTTATATTCTTATTTTAACTCGGACTCATTGTTACATGTAAGCACATGGTTATCAGTGCCTCACACTCCCGGTCTGTCACTGTCAGGGACGGTACAGGAGAGGCAGGGGTAGTGGCGTAGTCCCGAGCACTAGCGGCCTGGGCGGCGGCAGAGTGATGGGAATGTATGGTGAGAGGCCTTCACTCGGGCTCGCGTCCCTGTCTGGCTTCTTAGGCTGAAGCAGTAATGATTGTTATTAGGATGAAAGGCTAAACTAAGCTAGAGTAAGGTACTTGCCTGAAGCAGTAATGAGAAGAAGGCTACTTCTTCAGTTCTGCTTCATACAGGCGGGAATGGGTCACATGGGGGGTGCCATGTCAGCCTGGGTGGAGCCAGGCTATTGCAGATGGCTCCGCAGGCGATCCCTAGTGTCAGAGGAGAGAAGTACAAATGAGGATGTGCGGCGTATCCAGCGGCACAGTACCCACACAGAGTACTCGGTGTCAGACATGTCCATGCTACATGGGTAAGAGGAGAGGTCGTCCATATAAAGAAAGAAAGGAAGGAAGAAAGGGAAAGAGGAGCAACAGGAGGGTGTGGCACAGTGTGCCCTGACAGTCACACCAGTACACTTTAATGAGCTGTATTGTTAACGGGGGAGTAAAGGCTGCTGGGCCTTTCCTCCTACCTGTGCATCTTATATACATGTATCTACATAATGTAATGCAGCTTTATATTATACAGGTTATCTATGGTACTGAAGTGTGACTGCAGTCGTGCTTGATGCAATGTATTCAAAGGACAGACAATGTGTGGGTGCACATTGTAACTCCTTACACTCTCCTCCCTTGCAATATTTAATATCGCAAATGGGAATCAAAAAATTGTATTGTTATCAAGAAATAAAGATATACAAAAATCAACAAGATACGCCACAAACACGCATTCAACAAGTAGGAAATTATTAATAGACACAAGGAAACAGAGGTGGTTAGACCCCAGGTTCTCTTTGTGGATGCCAAGGCACAGGTGACACAGGCAGTTAGACCTCAATTCACTCTGTGTCGGAGTTGCAGGCCTCGCAGGTGGTTAGACCTGAGACGCTTAGCAAGGAGAAGGGTGGTAGCCAGGGCGGTTAGGCCCCAGTTACTCAATTGAACAACAATAATTGGGCAGAGGTGGTTAAACCCCAGCCTTCTGGAACAAGAGTAGAAGGCGACGAAGGTGGTCAGACCACGCTCCCAAGGAAGTTAAGCTAGGCAGCCAAGGTTGTTGGACCTTTTCTGCTCATTGGACAAGAAATAACCCAACCCACTCATCGAGTGTGAGCAGGGGTTACCAAGCCAAGGGGACATCAGTCCTTCTTGGCTTTGCCCTTTCAGGCAGGCACAGACCCACTAGCCTGGGGCCCTCTAGATGGGCCCACTGTCATATCCATACAACTCCGGACCTCCATCCCCTCCTCCAGAACTCCACATCCTCCACCACCTCCTCCCCCTGTTGGTTGTTGAGAGCCCACTCTACCTCTGGCTCCAACACAATGCCCAACACTACCTCCGGTCCGACTCTGGTTTACTCCGGGTCCAATCCCAACCTCATACCTTCCAGACCAGAGCTTGTGATGCTCCACACCTCCGGCTCCAGACTCCTGTACCGGAACCCCATCACACCTCCACCTCTGGAACTCCAGTCACATCTCCGCCTCCGGACTTTGACCTCCTCCTCCATCTTATCTCCTTGTATTCCTTATTGCATTTCATTTATTACATCTAGCCAATATTCTGGACTTTGACTTCCAACTCCAGACCTCTGGAACTTACTCCGGACCCTGCAGTCTCTATTGTATGGTGTCATTTAATCCTCTTGTTGCTTCCTCCTTATTTAGACAGCTGCTTCCTGTCCACATTAGTGTCAGGGCACACCCACCTGACCCCACTCCACCCAGTCCAGCCCCACCCAATCCCACTACCCTCACCCAGTGCCCCCGCCCTCCTTCCTCCCTTCTTCCCTCCTCCTACCTCTCTCCTTCTTTCTTTCTTCTTTCTTCTTTCCTTTTCTATTACTGCACACCGGACGCTGAAGGAGGGAAAAGCCAGTAGTACCCAGACACTGCTATATCATGGCCTACAGACGATACCTAGGACCCGACACACGATCCCCCACCTCCCCCAAAGCCTATTGAACCTCCCCTATCATTGTTGTATTTTTTGATAATTTTTCAGACCAGGTTACGGCCCACCCGGACATGTTACCGGGCCACTTTCACAGTATTTTCACCATAACTCCCCCAGCTCTTCTCCGATCCAGACGCATTAGGTATCGTTGGAAAGCTACCGTCAAGACGAGTCGAACAAGTCCACTATCGGGAGATTTGGTGCAGCCGTTGTGGAGATCGTCGTAGTTTATCGATTGTGTGGCCGTTCCTATATGTTTTTATGTTTTCTGTTGTTTCCTTTGTTCAATGTTGTTCTGTCCGTTTCTATCCATCCCTAACACCGTCGGATTGCTCGGACATTAGCCCAGTATAACTTGGGTTTATATACAAGATGTATCTAGTATGATACACCTCTGCTCTGCTAAGTACTAGGTCTGTGTGCCTGGGGTGGTGTCTGAGTGCTTGTAGTCTTGGGGACAGTGCTTTGCAGGCAGTACTGCTAGCTTGTCTTCCAGGGAGGTCCACCTAGTGTGTTGAGATTTTTAGGCTGAGTTAGTCGGGACTGGGGTCACAGTGAGTCCGAAACCCTAGGTGCCCTTTCCCCCCCCCTTCTTCTTTCCCTTTGGTGAGGGAGCAGCTGTGAGAGTGGCGACGCGACCCTTGACTGTGGTCTAGCCATTCTCCCTGCTTGCAACGCTCCTAGGATCTCTCACAGAGATACCTGGGCAGATGCAGCTGTGTGTGTAGATGATGTCATATCCGTACATACCCGATCCCAAACCGACTCCTGGACCCTCATCCTCATCACCTCCAGAGTCCTACCCTATCTCCGTCCCTTCCAATACTCACCTCAGACCGAACATCACTCCTCTCGCCACCCTCCTCCTCTTACTCCTCCTCTTACTCCTCACGACACCTCCACCCTTCTGTCACTCTCCTACCCTACTTCCGTCCGCTCCGATACTCACCTTCAGACCTGACACCATTCCTCTCCTCCACTCCACTCCTCCACTCCACTCCTCCACTCCTCTCTCCACTCCTCTCTTCTCCCTCCTCCCTCCAACCCTCTTCCACCAAACCTCCACCAAGTTACAACCTTCTGCCACTGTCCCATGCCCTGTACTCAGACACCGCTCATACCTTCGCTCCGAGATTCCATCATAGTTCCGACCTCAGACTTTGACTCCACCTCGGCTTAAGTCCATTGCATTGGTGACCTCATTACGTAAACACCATTGCCAACATTCCTTGGACTTTCAACCCTGCCTCCTTCAGCTCCATAAGCTCTGCAACCTCCGAGCTCCACAGATCATACTCGGTACTTTCGCTGATTGTAATGTATCTTTCACGCTTTCCCCTCACCCTTATTTGGACTGCTGCTTCTCTCCATTCTAGCCAGTCAGTCATCATCCCCACTTCACCTCATCTTCCTGCCCCTCTGGGCTTTGCCCTCCCTATCTCCTTCCGGATGTACCACAGGTTCTAACCTATGACCTTTCAGTGCCGCTCCACTTCTGTCATCCCTTTGTTCCCATTCAGATGCCTTTGTTCTATTTCAGACCCCCTTTGATTTCCTTGTGCTTTTGTCTCCCTATTATATACAGGCACTTGTACATACTCGTTTTGGACCTTCAGTCTAAAATTGACCTGAAATGCCCCCTAGAGACTTCCTGCTCACTGCCTCTGAAATTAAGGACCAAATGGACAAACAGCAATGGCACAGCGCTCCGCATGAGTCACTGAGGCCAAGGTCCCTCCTTGCTAAGTCTCCGGTTCCCCTCCAGAATCATCTGCCCTTGCCCAGTTCTAACAGATGACATGACTGTCAGGGCACACCTGCCTGACCTGGGTCCACCCAGGCCCACCCGGCCACACCACACCCACTCCCCACTCCCCATCCCTCTCCTTCCTCCCTCTTCCTTCTTTCTTTCTTTCTTTCTTTCTTTCTTTCTTTTCTCTCTTTCTTCCCTTTTCTTTATTTCATTCTTCCCATCATTCTCTTCCTGTTTGTTCCTTCTATTTACACAGACCACTTTCCCTTGTATCAATGTACTATTGACCCATCCAGCCCAGACACACTGGATGGCTCCCCACTGTGCCCAGCATGGGCACCTGCAGCGGACGCTCTTGGGATCCCCCATGGGGACACCCAGATGGCTACAGCTGTCTCCAAGGATGACATGGCACCCATCATGTGACTCAAGCCACATGTACATAAATGTACCTGAAGTGGGAACCAAAGAAGTAACCTTCTTCTCACCTTTTCCACTTCAGGTAAGTAGTGTAGTTTTCCCTTTTAATAACAATTCACCTTTTCCACTTTAGTCTGAGTGGCCAGGGACTGCTGTTTCACTCCGGGCCCACCAGTATGCATGCCCACTCTACACCCTGCAAGGGCCCCTCTGCTGGGCGCTACATCTGGACCCCCTCTACCCCAGACGTGTCCCTGACAGTGACCTTCAACTGCATGTACATAAACACAGCCTAAGTGGGAACTGAGAAGTAACCTTCTTCTCACACTTCCCACTTTAGGCAAGTAGCTTACCTCTTTCTCTGTTAATAATAATTCACACCTCCCACTTCAGTCTAAGTGGCCAGGGATGCCCTTTGTGCTGGGCCTACTAGTATGCGTGCCTGTGTTACACCCTATCGGGCCCTCAGTGCCAGGTGACACATCCAGGTGCTCTCGACCCTGGGTTGCTCCCTGACAATCAGTCAGCTGTCATTCCCCACAACCCACTCCACTCCTTCCCCTCTTGGCCTTGCCCTTTTGGGAAGCACCATAGAGTTCCAACCCTTGACCCTTGGGGTTGTTCCCTCATCCAGTCCCCCTTTGTCTCCTTCCAGTTCCCTTTGTTCCCTTTGGGTTCTCTGACTCCACTCCTGTATTATATATACACTCTGTACTTACTGTACCTGCACGACCAATTACCGGTCACGCATCACACTGACATTCCAGTTGAATGATCCTTGTCACACCAATTTTTTTTGGCACCTAAGTGGCTGTGTGAAATCGGATTAAATTCAATGAAAACAAAAGCCGTCTGCAAGGAAGTAGTTTTTTGGTGTAAAATGTATCAACACGAAAATTTGCCAGTTGGACATTTCCAGCGCCACTGTGGCTGGTGTCACACCAACCTTGCCATCTCTTCCGGTTGCTTGTCACACGTCACAAGGAGAAGCCGGTTGACTATTTTGTGTCACACTCGGAACCTCAGCCGGTAATTGGTCGTGCAGGTACAGTAGTCTCTGTACCCCTAGTCTGAAATTGACAACTAGAGTCGACAACTAAAACCAGAATCGACTGGATTGTCCCCCCAAGAGACTCCCCCTGCTAACCTGAAATTAAGGACCACCTTAGACAACAAAGCAACAGCACAGTGCTCCACTTGAGTCGCTGAGGCCAAAGTCCCTCCTTCCTGAGTCCCTTCTCCACTTCCAAACAATTGTGTGCTCTATAACACCTGCCACTGCATTCTCAGCAGAGGGGGCCTGCATCTGTTGGGCTGCTGGGAAACATCTCAGCCTTGGGGCCTCATCCACAACTCCGTCATCCACCAACATTCTGTTAGAACAGGCAGATTCGGACGACTCCAGAGTGGAATCGGAGACTTAGCGTGGAAGGACCTTGGCCTCAGCGACTCAGGCGGAGCGCTGTGCCATTGCTGGTTGTCCTGGGGGTCCCTAATTTCGGATCTAGCAGAGGGAAAGTCTCTTGGGGGCATTTCAGGTCGATTTCAGACTGAGGTTACAAGTTACTATGTACATTGTATATAAGGAGGGGTCTGGAATCAAAAGGAGCAAGGGTACTCTGAAAGCAGACAAAGGGAGCTGGAAGGAGGAACAACACCGAGGGTCAAGTGTTTGACTCAATGGTGTTTCCCAAAGGAGGAGTGAAGGGCCAAGGCCCAAGGAGGAAGGAAGGAGGATGGGAGTGGGGAATGGCCAGCTGACTGAATAGAAAGGAAGCAGCAGCCCAAATAGGAATGAGGGAGAATAGCGGAATTGAATGGAGCAATGCAATAGTTGCAAGGTCCGACGTAAGTCCGCAAAGTCCGAACTCAGAAGTTAAACTCCGGGATATTGGCAAACGTAATTAAATGGAATGAGTTAACCAATACAATGGGTATAAGTGGAGGTGGGGTCAAAGTCCGAGGTCGGAGCTAAGACCGGAGGTTCCGGAGATGGAGATGCGAACGGGATTCCGGAGCAGAGGTCCGGAGTCAGGAGCATAGGTGTTGCATGCTCATCTGGAAGGTGTCGAGGTTGAGGTCGGACCCGGAATGTTCCAGAGTTGGACTGAAGGTGGTGTTGGAGCCGGAGGTGGGATAACCTCTTGGGAGTCGGCAAGGAGGAGGTGGCAGAAGGGAAGTAGGACTCTGGAAGTCAGTTTTGGAGTTCCGGGAGCCCATAGCGGAGGTTGGGATTGTATGGATATGACACATTCCCTCATTGTGGGGAGCAGAGTTATGGGGTGGGGTGGGCTCTATTATCTGTGAATATGGCAACAGTGGATTATTATCCACCTGTCAGGGCCTGGCCTCTGTCTGGGGGCGGCCCTACCTCAGAGCTGGACACTTGCGGTGTCCCAGGCAGCCAGGTGCTGGATCCTGTCCCAAGCTCCTCAAACTCACTAAGCGGGGATTGAGTTGTCATGTATTATGGAAGGTAGCTACAACTTGCCTAAGTGGGGATTGAGTTGAGGAGAAGGGTAAGTTTCCCTATTCCCTGCTTGGATGCTATAAAAGGGAAATGCACTGTACAGTTCATAACATGACTATGGGTAGAAGCCGAGCATGTTCCCATGATGCAGAAAAGGTGTCACATGGGTTAAGGCGAGTTGCTCGCCTTGACCCACATGATTTTTTCCACAGGTTTGCATGTGGGCTGTAGTTGTGAGATGTATGTAAAGATGGGAGGATCAGGGAAGTGGGGGGAGGTCAGGGAAGGTGGTTCTGGGGATGTATGGTTGTCATATCCTGGAATCCCGACCCCGCGCTCTCCCACCACATCACACCTTCCTAACAACTTCATCATCCCCTACACCATCACTCCCCACTCCCCAAGTCACCTTCCTTCCTAACTGTCTCAGCTCTGGCCTGGTTGCAGCACACCTTACCTTGGCCACTCCCATCCCGGAAGCTCGGTCCCAAGTCGGAACATTTGGAGACTCTGGATTTGCTCCGACCTCCTGATGGATCTCTGACATCCCGTGACTTACCTCTAAACCATTCCCCCTCCCATTTCATTTATTGGAGTCACCCAACATCCTTCGGATACGTAACTCCGCCTTTGGAGCTACCCACATCCTCCGGTGATCCCACTCACGTCATCACAAATTAGTCACCTTCCATTTATAGTATGACTGTTGTCTTCTTTCCATTCAGTCGGCTAACCTCCTCTTACCCATTTCTCGTTCCCATTCATCCTCTGGCCTTCTACTCCGCCCTTCTCGACCCGACACCTCGGTTCGACGTTAAGGATATCGTTCAGGACCTTTCAGTACCTTTTGGTATCATTCAGCACCTTTCGGTGTTTTCCATTATCACTTGGACTTTGACTAAAGTCCTTCCCATTCCTCCATATATAAATACTTGTAGATTAGAACCCACAGTTCCCCAGTTCTAATCTCGACTAAAAGTTACCCCAAGTCCCTCTATGAGTGAATCCCAACCCCTTCCTACAAGATACCTCAGACACATGAAATATAAGGATTAACTGAGACATAACGGAGGCACAGCGCTCCCTCCGAGTCGCTGAGGCCGCGTCCTTCTTAGAGCCTCTTGTACCACCCAGCAGACCTGGGCTTCCTGGAGAAGCTTCGGTCCACTACCGGAGCTCTCGGATCCCCTCTAGTTGAGCCCTGCCTGCATTCGGACTCATGCACTTTCCCCTACGTTCAGGGTTTTTGACAATGGTCAGGTGTGGTTGCCCTGACACCACTGCTGTGTAGTGAGGCAGAACCTGGGGGGGCCCCAAAATGGCAGAACTAGGCTCACTTATGTGCAACCTGGAAAGGTTGTATGCAGTGGCACTAGTGTCAGGGCATACACCCTGACCTAGCCCATACCCGCATCCACACCCGCACTCGCACCCGCACCCATGACTGCACCCGGCTGCTGCACTTCCTGCGCACGCCCTGTGCCGGATGCTCAGTGCAGCTGGATGGCCCGGACCTCGGGTCTCGGGTCTCATGTGACTTCCGGATATCTCCGGAAGTTTTCGATGTATTGTGGCCACTGTGGGAAGATGAGAAGTTAACTTCCTTCTCATCTCTGACCCACAGTAGGATCGTGCCCTGGATAGGGCTGGCCAGACCTGAGGCTGTGGGCCATAGGGGAGGGTCATGGGGACACGGGAGTCGTCCCCTGACAACTAGTCACCTTCATCATTTGAGCTGCTTCTGAGTGGTAATGTTTCCAAAGGCAGCAAAGAAGGTACTTCTTCCCTGCCTCGATAGTGTTTTCAAAGTTTCGGGGACGAACCCCGAAACGTCCATCAAGTTCAGTGGCAGACACATTTTGTCCATTCACAAACTTCATGTCAAAAAACTGACCATGGAGTTGACAAGCCTCCAGCGAAGTGCTGTCAAACCCATCCCTCATTTCATGGTCGAGCCATTTCAAGTCCACCATGAACTTGAACCCTTCAACTGAGTTCAAGAACAGGTAAACCCAGTCATTCCACCGCTTTTGGCGGCAGTTCCGACTCTCTGTTACCAGCCAGTTTTGGCCACTAATGGTAACACCAAAATGGAAGTCACCCTGGAAGAATGTTCCTGGGATGAGGACGTTCCTCCAGGTCCCAGCAGGAGGGGAGCGATTTGCCTCAGCGAACCAGGAGTATCCCTCTGGGATTAAGGAAGGAACAGATGTCCCACTGGTTTGAGGAGTAGGTGCCACTATGGTGCCAAAAGAAGACCCGGGCCCTTGAGGCCTGGGAGGGGGGATAGGAGCTGCATGGTGGCCATAATGACCATCCATGAGGCTGGTCAAAGGAACTTTCATCCATTTTGGGATGGGAGGTCGTGCAGCGTGGTTATGCACCTCCACATTTGAAGCAGTCATAGGGACCATGGGTGCCCTATGCTGACTGTGTTGGGATGGAGCGGGGGGTGTACTTACTGTTGGCCCTGACATATGGGGTATCTTACGAAGGCGAGAGCCCTCAAGGGTACTGATGTCTCTTTCTAAGCGATTGATCTCTTTCTCGAGGTCATCACATTTGTCTCAAAGCCAAGATTGGTGGCAAGAAGAATTCCTTAACTCGAGATTGAGATGAATGTTCTCGATCTTGAGCCTGTGGATATTTTCCCAAAGCTCCTTAATCTCGTCTTGGAGGCTATTAGCCTCATTGCAAGATCGGTTGGCTTGCTTCCTTGAGAAGGTCACCTAATATAGAGTCATTTGAGGCCGCAATGGGCGGTCTTGCTGGCTCTCGCTGCATGTGGGGATTATACCCCCACACACCTGGGGAAAACATTGGATATGGTGGCGCCTGTATAGGTGCCATCATTTCAGGGGCATAGCTTTGCCCCAGGTATTGGGGCTTGTCCGATGAATAGTCAGCTTGTGATTGAGTGAACTCACCTGTAACTGGAGATGACTGGCCAGATATGGCTGGAATAGGTGCTGGGTCCGCAGGTTGTGAATCCAGTGGGAGTACTGAGTCTAGCTCGTTAATGCCAGGCATTAATGGCCGATCAGCTGGTGGCATGGACACATCAGCATCCATGGCATCATTAGATGGGTGTGGGCTTAACCCACAACCGGTGTCAGCAGTTGATGTCAGATCAGACATGATGGCAGGAGAGAAGAGGGAGCAAATTTCATCCGTGGGAATATTAACGAACCCTCGGAAGCGATTTCCACTAATGCCATAAATGGCCTTCTGATGGCCACAGGACCATTCCCAAGCAGGCAGGCCGTTGGGAACGTTGGGGATGAGATGCCAAGGTGGCACTTCGTATATGAGGTGAAGGAAAGTGGCTTTCCCTGTTTAATTTCTCAACTGCATCGACACCATGTAACATTAGATAGTCATCCAATGCCGAGTTCGTCACAGTGAGACAGCGGTTCCCAAGTGAGATCCCCAAGGCCCCATTTAACACAGAACCACAGGCTATCGTGTGTGTCCCATGCGTGGTCCAAGATCTCTTGGACCTGATATTCCCATTCAGGATCATCGCCAAAGCCATAGAATACTTGGGCAGCCCATCCTGGGAACAGTAATGAGTCATTTGGCTCATGAGGGGCCAGATGAGAAACATGGAATTTGGGGAATATTCCCCAACTCACAAGCTCTGGCAGGAGCTTGAGGGTATAATTAGATGAATCCTCAAATACTTTGAGGATTTCATATGGTCCGACAAACTTAGGGAGGAGCTTCTTGGCTCATCTGTAAGGCCTGGTATGGGGGCCAGGCTGGTTGACTCCTTAGTCCTTAGTACATTGAGATATAGGCTGTAGAGAGCTATGATTCAATGTCAGGTTAGGGTAAAGAGTGAAGTACCCTTTACCCAAGCCCAAGCCATACATATGTAAATACAATGTATACAACATGGAATAAAGGATGTGTACCACTCCACCATCCATTCCTTACATTGTCCCTTAGAAATGGGAAATTCCCATTTCTAGCCTCTTATGGCCTCTGTACAGTATATTATCACGTGACATGTATATATATTAACAACCTAACCAACAACTATCACCAAAAACACACAATGTCGATGTCCCTGTAAACCTCATTGTTACAACCTCTGCCATATTAACTGTAACACCATTTCGATGTCATGGCCCTCTCCTGCACCTGAACGCTATAGAAATGGGCCAATTAGGCCCCATTTTTATAACACTTAGGAAGGTTCAGGTCCTTAGTCAAAAGATAGGCAAGGTTGCCAACTTTCAGCTTAGGCGAGTCTGGTCACCTGAGCTTATTTGACTGGATGGCCTGTTCTACACAACTCTTTATAATTGAGTTGTGAGCTCCCTGGAGATTATCTAGCGCTTGTTGTGCAAAAGTGCCGACTCCAGGGAGGTTCGTAGGTGGTACATATGTGGCATAATCCTATAAATAAGCTTGAAGGGGGCATACCCCATCAACTTATTAACACTCGAGTTTATTGTGAACTCGGTAAGAGGCAGTTTTAGGACCCAATCACACTGATTGGGTCTGACTGTGGCACGAATGATCTGGATGACACTCTGGATCATCCATTCAGCTTGACCATCACCTTCGGGATGGAAGGCTGTAAGGGAGATAGGCCACTCACGGCCTACCCTATTCATTCTTTATTTATCATGTCGGGTTTGTACCTGACGCAACACTTCTATTCCTGAACCCTTCATTCTACCATGTGGTCCCAAGCCGCAAATATCACATGTACATACAATGATGTATTTAACCTGCCTGCAAGGGGGTAAAGGCTTCCCCAGCCTTTACTCCCCCATTGATAAATACAGCTTCATACAGCATACTTTAACAGACTGGGTGTTATGGATATAGACTAGAATCTTATGGTCCGTGGGTGGACCCAGGGCCTCCCCCCATTTTACTTCTCCATCAAACCCCATGCCAAGCTTTCCCACCGGGTTTTGGTGCTGGCTGGGGGATTTGTTGAGTTTCAAGGGACTTCCCTTGACCATTATAACTTTTATATTAGATAGTTAGAAGTCATATGATGTGTAAGGCAGATGCCGAAAATGTTTTCTCATTATCGAATACATAACCCACAAACCTTGTACTGCAATTGTAACATCCTCACCATTGTGCCACCACTGTAAACTCAACCTGTAACCTTGGAACCATGTCCACCTCCCTATTCATCCTCTCCATGACAAAACCGCAGCGAGGAGGGCATTCCCACGCCCAACCTCCTGCTGCCCGCTCCCACCAGTCCACCAGGTGGTTGAGCAGTCACTCCCGTCCAACCAGAAGTTCCCTATCAGGAACTGTAGCCTATCCCACCTCCTTAGGAGAGGGATATAGTCCAGGCAGCTCCAGAATGTCTGACCACGCACCCGTGGGTCCCACTTCCCATGGTCACTCACTACCGTGCACTGGTCCACCAACCCGCTTTCCCCAACAACTCCCGCTGCCGGTACGCTCCCATGAGCGCCAAGTCACCGATAGCCACCAACTGGGTGACTCCCTTTGGGAGTCCCGGTATCCCACGCTACCGGTACGCTCCATTGAGTGCCAAGTCACCGCTAGCCAACTGCTCCCAGCACACCCGCTACCGGCACGCTCCCAGGAGCGCCAAGTCCCTGTTAGCAGACAGCCAGGTGGCTCCCTCAAGGAGCCCATGTCATACTCGCTACCGGTACACTCCCAGGAGTGCCAAGTCACCGTTAGCCAACCCACAGGTTACACTGCCAGACACTCATCCCATTCCGCTCTCCCTCCGATGGCTATGCAGCCACCTCCATTAGTGAGCCGAACGGCTCAGGTTGGGTTCCCCGGAACCCATTCCTGTAACACTGGGAGTGTGAGGCAACAACTGACTATCATGAGATCACTTGCAAACTCAACACCCTTAACAACCTTACACTTGGTGAGCAAACCAATTTAACCTTCCAACTTCTTCTTTGATCGACATCGCGAAGCATGCCAATCTAATTGAAGTTCCCAACTTTTCGTTACCACCATGGTAAAGAAAGCTTCGGGTTCACCCTCTGCAAAGAGGATGAGGGTGGCTGTGCATAACAAGGTGCAGACTTCAGACAGCACTGGGGTTCCCAGCGCTAACATGCCTGATATCCCTTCTGATCCAGGAGAGACAGATGACCCCAACACATCTCCAGGTCCACAAGGAGACCTGGATGTGCCAGGCCCTTCTCAGTCCACGACCACGGTTGTACCTGCTGTGGTCATACCTCCTCCCCCTGAGGAAGACCCACCTGACGTGCCAGTTGGACCTGATCCGTTCGTTGACGCATCTGGTTCCCCTGATCCTCCCAGATCGGGTGAAGTGCTAGGGCTTGGTGATGGCCCTGACAACCCAGTTGAGGTCGTCGATGTGGGTGGTACCAAACCACGAGCAAAAACTCCTGGATCGTTGAATGATCAGCACAATGAATTGATGATGATGCTAAGAAGCATCAATCAACGGCTGACTCACCACGATGAGGCTATAGAGGACTTGTGGGCTTGGATTTATCACCCTAGCCCTGGATTGGCTGGAATTCCTCTAAACTCACCCCAGTTCGAGGCGACAAGTGTGCCTCCACCCATACCAGTCAGGGGATGGGACAGAGAACCCATCCAGCAATGAAACTCGCTGGAGGACGAAGTCTCTGCTGACGAAGACTACGTTGTAACGGGTCAATCACCTTGACTCGAGACAGAGAAGAGGGGGAGGGTTGTAGTGTGTGCAGGTGTGGTTCATGGGGCCGGGTTTTGGTCCGTGGGCACTACTGAGTCTGCAAAAACCTCAAACAAACACTCACCTACGTCTCTCTTGGACGTCAAGGCTGAGTATTATGATGAGAGGGGTCTTAGACGTGAGCAACTAGCTCAGAGGGGGCGTTAGGGTCGTGGATGGCGTCTTTGCCACTTGAATGTAACTTCTGCTTGTCCCTTCACGGGTCTATTCAGTACTAACTTGTTATGTACAAGCTGTTATCTATTTTGTATGAGTTGGAAATGGAATAAATGGACTGGGGGAATGTAAACGGGCCGTTAGGCAACCGTAAATAAGGAATATCCAATTGGGAACAAAGAAACAATAAAAGAAATATGAATGAATGGGGAATATATGATAACGGGTCCAAAATGGGAATTGTGAAAATTAACTCCGCAACGGTTCGCCGCGGCGCCCGCCTATCCTCCCGTCAGCAACCTCGTCTCCAGCTTTCCAACGAGCCCTTATTCATCCCAATTGGTGCAGTACTTCTTGAGATGTGGCCATTGACAGGTGCTGTCAAGACCACATGAGACTATACTCCGTGCTGAACCATCCAGGTATGGGATTGCCATTCTGGGAAATGCTCCGGGGGTGAAGAAGAATGGTAGAGCATCACTATTGGGTGGAAAAACGGCTGGGTTGTATGTGTGGTTATGGAGATCTAGAGAGGGGGTGAAATTGGCAGCATGGTTGGGCATGGGAATTTTGCTTGGGGTTGTCAGGAATGATGGGGAAAATAAGGAAAAATAAGGAATGAGTTTATGGAGTGTTGGATAGTGATAGAATGAGCATCGGGAGCGTCAGAGGGTATGTGGTGTATGTTGGTGGCCAAATTCCGCAGAATCCGACTTTTTGCGGTGCACGGAGTTGTCCCCACAACAACATCAGGATGACTGTTAGAACTGGGTGAGGGCAGACGATTCCAGAGGGGAACTGGAGACTTAGCAAGGAGGGACCTTGGCCTCAGCAACTCATGTGGAGCGCTGTGCCATTGCTGTTTGTCCATTTGGTCCTTAATTTCAGAGGCAGTGAGCAGGAAGTCTCTAGGGGCATTTCAGGTCGATTTTAGACTGAAGGTCCAAAACAAGTATGTACAAGTGCCTGTATATAATAGGGAGACGAAAGCACAAGGAAATCAAAGGGGGTCCAAAATGGAACAAAGGCATCCAAATGGGAACAAAGGGATGACAGAAGTGGAGCGGCACTGAAAGGTCATAGGTTAGAACCTGTGGTACATCTGGAAGGAGATAGGGAGGGCAAAGCCCAGAGGGGCAGGAAGATGAGGTGAAGTGGGGATGATGACTAACTGGCTAGAATGGAGAGAAGCAGCAGTCCAAATAAGGGTGAGGGGAAAGTGTGAAAGATACATTACAATCAGTGAAAGTACCGAGTATGATCCATGGAGCTCAGAGGTTGCGGAGCTTACGGAGCTTACAGAGGCAGGGTTGAAAGTCCGAGGAATGTTGGCAATGGTGTTTACATAGTATGAGGTCACCAATGCAATGGACTTAAGCCGAGGTGGAGTCAAAGTCCGAGGTCGGAACTATGATGGAATCTCAGAGCGAAGGTACAAGCAGTGTCCGAGTACAGGGTATGGGACAGTGGCAGAAGGTCATAACTTGGCAGAGGTTTGGCAGAAGAGGGTCGGAGGGAGGAGAGAGAAGAGAGGAGAGTGGAGGAGAGGAATGGTGTCAGGTCCAAAGGTGAGTATCGGAGTGGACAGAAGTAGGGTAGGAGAGTGACAGAAGGGTGGAGGTGTCATGAGGAGTAAGAGGAGGAGGGTGGCAAGAGGAGTGATGTTCGGTCCAAGGTGAGTATCGGAACAGACGGAGATAGGGTAGGTGTCATGAACATCTTTCCTTGGAGGGGATAGGTCAATTGCTATCCAGGCGACGCTGCCGGGTGGAGCTCAGTGTTCTGGGTTGTCCGACAGTGGGTCGGAGACAGACCGGAGGTGGGGCAGAGCTCCGAGGGTGATGGGGTGTTGAAGGGACTCAGCTTCAGTGACTTGGAATGGAGCGCTGCGCCCAGTATGTTCTTGTTGTCCCCATTTGTCAGGGGAGCTGTCATATCCATGCATACCTGACCCCGACCCGACTTCCGGACCTCCACCCTCTTCACCTCCGGAGTCATACCCTACTGCTGCCGTTCCGATACTCACCTTCAGTGCTGGCAACACACCTCTTTCTACCTCCCATGCCACCTCTACTCCTTCCTTCCCTCTCCTCCCCTATCTCCGTCCGTTCCGATACTCACCTCGGACCGAACACCGCCCCTCTCGCCACCCTCCTACTACTACTCCTCCTACTCCTCTGCTCCTCCCTCACAACACCCCCACCCTTCCGTCACCCTCCTACACTTCCCCCGTTCCGCTCCGATACTCACCTTCGGACCTGACAACTCTCCTCTCCGCCACTCCTTCTCTCTTCCCTTTCTCTTCTCTCCTCCCTCTGGTACTCTTCTGCCGACCTCCCGCCAAGTTACAACCTTCCACCGCTGTCCCGTACTTCGTACTCAGGCACCGCTCGTACCTTTGCTCCGAGCTTCCGTCATAGTCCCTACCTCGGACTTTGACTCCACCTCGGTCTTAGTCCATTGCATTGGTAACCTCATACTATGTAAACACCATTGCCAATATTCCTCGGACTTTCAACCCTGCCTCCGTAACCTCCGTAAGCTCTGCAAACTCCGAGCTTCGTGGATCGCCTTCAGCACTTTCACTGCTTGTAATGTATCTTTTGCGTTTTCCCCTCATCCCTATTTGGACTGCTGCTTCTTCCCATTCTAGCCAGTTAGTCATCATCCCCACTTCTCCTCATCCTCCTGCCCCTCTGGGCCTCACCCTCCCTACTTCCTTTCGGACGTATCACAGGTCCTGCCTTATGACCTTCGGTACCGCTCCGCTTCTGTCTACCCTTTGTTCCCGTTTGGACATCTTCGTTCTGATTCGGATTCCCTTTGTCTCCTTGTGCTTTTGCCCCCTCCATTATATATATCGGCGCTTGTACATACTCGTTTTGGGCTCAGTCCGAAATCGACCTGAAATGCCCCCTAGAGACTTCCTGCTCGCCTACTGTGAAATTAAGGACCAAATGGACAAACAGCAATGGCACAGCGCTCCGCTTGAGTCGCTGAGGCCAAGGTCCCTCCACGCTAAGTCTCCGATTCCACTCCGGAGTCGTCTGTATCTGCCTGTTCTAACAGGAGCTGGCAATGGAGGAACCGAGGCTGCCAGCAGAAGGGGGCTGGAGGCCCCCCCTCACTACTTAACGGAGGAGGCGTTAGCGAGGGTCAATCGTTCATCATGCGATTCATTGGGTGTTATACCAAGGCATCTCTGGGAGCGCCTGTTACTCGGTTCTTAGGAGCGACAGACGAGTGGGACGCGATGGACGTCCTGGAAGAGGTTATTGGAGGGCTGAAGACTGTTTATATTATAACTGGGGGAACTATTTACTAGAGGGGTATGCACATACATATAGTGGAAAACAGTTGGATCCGAAGGTAAACAAAGGTTACCAAGGGGAAGGGGAAGTAAATAGAAGAAGTCCACAAGACAAATAGGAATAGGCGAAAAGCCCGAATTATGTCTGAAGTTTGTGGAGTGAGAGAAATAAAAGCCAACTGAATGGCAAGGTCTGGAAGCATCTATGAACAAGCAGGGAACTACAGAGAAGAGGCATCTGGAAAGGTCCGGAGCCCAGAAGTTGTAGTCCGGAAGATTGGGGTTGTAGAAAATATCAAATGATAAAACAATAAGATTATCGAGACCAGAGGTAAGGAGGTACCAGAGGTGTGGAGACTGGAGGTAGGAAGGGGGATGGAATGACAAGTTGGGATTCATCAACAGCGAGCAAGCCCATCTCCTTCGAACAAGGGGTCTGAGGAGGTGGAGGTATGATGGTAGAGGTCTGGAGGTGCTGCGGATGTAGGTGGGTGGCAGAGCAGGAGAGAGTCGAAAGGGGAGGTAGTCCTAGGGTTGTTGGCATCAACCGGAGGCAGTGGAGAGAGATTGGGGGGGCTGGTGGAGGTCATAGGAGTCATGTATGGATAGAGCGGGGGGAGGTGGAAGATCCGGGATATGACAGTAGGACTCCGGAGGTGATGAGGATGAGGGTCTGGGAGTCGGTTCAGGATTGGGTATGTATGGATATGACAATGACCACCTACCTCCCTGTGCCCAGGCATCCCAGTGTGAGGATGATGACATACATCCCTCACAT
Organism: Cantharellus anzutake; assembly: GCF_015039405.1. Classification (NCBI taxonomy): domain Eukaryota; kingdom Fungi; phylum Basidiomycota; class Agaricomycetes; order Cantharellales; family Hydnaceae; genus Cantharellus; species Cantharellus anzutake. Next base: position 63,557 of record NW_024067165.1, read on the forward strand.
CCTCCCTTGCGATATTAATATCGCACAGGCAGGTATAACAAGAAAATTGTCAAGAAATCAATATAAGGTGGGGAATGGCAATTAAGCCATTTGTTAGAGACCGGATGCGAGATGAAGGATACATCTCCGTGGCAGAGGGCTTCAGCCTCAGTGACTCAGACCAGGAGCGCTGTGCCTAGTTACATGTCTGTGCCCTAATTTACTTACTGGCAGCAAGAACTAAAAAGGAGGGATAACTCTAGTCGATTTTATCACTAGGGTGTAACCTATCTACAAGTTATGTATATATAGTTACAGCAAGGGCAGGCCCATGAATGGTGGGGCCAAACAGAGTGGAGCTAACGGAGTTAAACGTTAGCCAACTGAATATTACCAACGAGTCAGGTTATGGGGTTAGTGGAATGGCAGGCTATAACCCAGAAATGGAAAGGAGGGATAGGCCCGAAGGTAGGCTTGCAGGGCAAGCAAGTGAATTGCCCAGCAGGGGTGGGAGTGCACTAGCAGACATCAGAGCTGTCCGGAAGCCTTCAGGGTTCCATACCTAGGGAGGCATAGGTAATATATTGAATTGAGGGGGTGGTGACCATCGAGGGAGTCGGAGGTGATTGCGGAATACAGGGACTCTGAGGTTAGTGATGAAGGAGTGGAGGTAGTCCGGAAGGTTCGGAGGTAGTGGAGGACGATGGCCATAGATGGATATGACACCATTCCCCTCAAAATTTTACAAGAAATATTCAAGAAAAAAATGTTTCAGGAAAACAATAGCTGTTAGGCCTTGACAAACCCATTGTTTGACAGGCTAAGAATTAAAGCAAAAATGAAGGTAGAAGCCACTAGGCCTCCACAGATCCATTGTTTCGATGGGTCCAGAAAGAATTATAAGGTGGAGGCTGCTAAGCCTCCACGGATCCATTGTTTTGACGGATCTAGAACATTAGCATTAGTAAGGTAGAGGCTGCTAAGCCTCCACAGGTCTGTTGTTTCGACCAGACCGAATTGCAGCAGGGAAACAACGTTCAGGAAGAGGAGCAGCCTCGTCAACTGACCCTGTAGTCACCTTGCCATCACTCTTCATATCCTCGTCCTCATTGGGGATAGGTGGTGGGGTGGGAGGTCACACAGCAGCGGGTAGATGGCCATAGTTACCATCCATTAGTTGAGAGAGAGAAACCTGCATCTTTTGCGGAGGCGCAGGTGGAGCTGGTTCAGGCACGAAGCGCCCTGACCATGATGGCCACCTTACAGGACCAAGGGGCCTCTGGAATCGGCAGCTGGTGCAACAGCCCAGCTCTTTGTCAAGTAGACCGCTTGGTGGTCTGGCACGTTTCGCAGGAGGAGACATACTTCTTCACGTCACGTACCATTGTAGACCACCAATAGTAGCAGTGTAAATATTCTAAGGTTTTATGGAATCCTAGGTGACCTAGGTGTCAGGGCATGCCCTGGCACGCCCCGCCCGACCCCCGCTCCGCTTCCCCACTCTGCACCACCTCTTCCTTTCTCCTTTCTTTCTTTCTTTCTTTCTTTCCTTCTCTCTCTCTTACATGGACCACCTTTCCTGCTGTTCAATGTACCACCAGCATGCATGCCCATTTCCCTTCCTGTATCTTACCATCCCTACATTGCCGCTACCGCCGCTGCACTCGCCCCACACCCACAGCGGGCCCTCTTGGGATCTCCCGCGGTGTCAGAGACCGGGTCGAGACGAAGGAGTGTCTCCGTGATGGAGGGCTTCGGCCTCAGCGACTTATGCCAGGAGCGCTGTGCCAAGTAAACACGTCCGTGCCCTAACTTACTAACTGGCCACCAGAACTGAAGAGGGTAAACTCTAGTCGATTTTATTACTGGAGTGTAACCTATGTACAAGTTAAGTATATATAGTTACAGCGAGGGCGGGTCCGCAAATGGTGGAGCTGAGCGGAGTGGAGCTAACGGGGTTAGACATTAGCTGATTGAATATTACTGACAAGTTGGGTTATGGGGTTAACGGAAAGGCAGGCGATAACCCAGAAATGGAAAGGAGGGATAGGCCCAAAGGTGGGCTTGCAGGGCAAGCAAGTGTATTGTCCAGCGGAGGCAGGAGTGCGCTAGCGGACATCGGAGCTGTCCGGAAGCCTTTGGGGCTCTGTACTTAGAGAGGCATAGGTAATAAATTGAAAGGAGGGGGTGGTGACCATCAAGGGGTACCGAGGGGGTTGCGGAATATGGGAGCTCCGAGGTTAGTGGAGAAGGAGCAGAAGTAGACCAGAGGGATCGGAGGGATCAGAAGTCGATGGCCGGGGATGGATATGACACGTGGAGGCACATGGAGAACCACGGCTGTGTGCGAGGGTGACGTGGCGCACCCCACGTGACCAATCCCGCATGTATATAATAACAGCTGGAGTGGGAACCGAAGAAGTAGCCTTCTTCTCACATTCCCACTTCAGGCAATAGTGTAGCCTTCCCTTTTAATGATAACTCACATTCCCACTTCAGACTAAGTGGTCAGGGACGCTCACCCTGCAATGGGATCACCGCTACGCACAGCCGCTATTCATCCCACCGAGTCCCGCACACCAGGACCTCGCCGCTTTTGGAGCTGTCCCTGACAGCAGAAGAAGGCTTCAACCTCATCTCCCCTGCCTCCCCCACTATGGTGACCAAAGAGCAGTACGACGAACTGCTGTCCCGATTCCAAGAGCTCCAGGCCATCATAGAGAGCCAAGCTCAAAACCAGCCCCCAGCTGCGCCTGCACCAGCGCCGGTCCCTGCACCAACACCCGCACCCGCCCCCAGACCCAAACCGCCTAAAGTCACCCCCCCCACTGCCTTCTCTGGAGCAGCTGAAGAACTTGACCGCTTCAAGGCTGAATGCGGCATGTATTTCCATGTCCGAGCAGCGGAATTCCCCAACGCCCTCTCCCAGATCCTCTTGGTCCTGTCCTATATGAAGGGAGGGACTGTGGGGGCATGGGTGATGCAGCACACCGCGCTACTGATGACAGGCTCACCCCAGCTCACCATGGACGAGTTCAACACAGAACTCGACGCCATGTTCCAGGACCCGAACCGCGAGGCCACAGCCAGACAGAAGCTGGCCACTCTGCAGCAGGGCAGCGACTCCATGGATAAGATCATCCAGGAGTTCGAGATCCTCGGGCCTGCCTCACAGCTAGGGGATCACTTCGAACAGGTGATCAACTCCCGGCTCCGTGAGAGCATTTACCGCCTCCGCCCCATGCCAACAACCTGGGCTGAGTGAAAACGTGAGGCCACCCTCCTCGACAACCAGTGGCGACGCAACCCCGCTTAGCACCTGCCAGGCCCCCACTCTTGCCCCCGAGACCCCCACTCCCTACCACTCTCCCGCAGCCACGCCCCCTACCTGCCGCCACCGCACCCCAGCCCCTCGCACCCCGCCCCGCAGCAGGAGCAGGGCCACAACCCATGGACCTCAACCGCTCGAGGACCGACCAGAGGCGAAATGGGCTGTGTTACAATTGCAACACACCAGGGCACATCGCAACCGAAAACCCGCCAAGCCAGATGGATGCACCCCGAAGACCTCAGAGCACTCATGGAGGGGCTGAGGAGACAGCTGGTAGACGAACCGGGGACAGAGGGAGAAGGGCAGGAAGCGGAGGCCCAAGAGGATTTTCAGGACGGCGACCAGTGAGGGACACGCCCCGGCTGCCTGCAGGCAATAGTACTAGCTCGTGTAGATACCATGAGGCACCTAACCCAGCACCGATATCTAAATTCCACTGAGTCATCGCCAAGAAGAAGAGGAAAAACGCGTCCTCAACCAGCAAGGGCAGAGAAGCCCCAGAAATGGCGCCGGAGGTAGCAGTCCCACCACCTGCTATCTACATGTTGTCCAAACAGCCTCCCAGATCCCTCAACCTCGCTGTGAAGCTGACTGCCTTAACGTCCCTTGCCAGCATCTCTGTGTCAGCGCTCCTAGATTCCGGAGCTACAGGGAACTTCATGAGCCCCGAGTTTGTCAGAAAACACGGGCTCGAGACGACCCCACTCCCCCAGCCCATCCCTGTCTGCAACGTCGATGGAACCCCAAATGAGAATGGAGCCATAACCGAGGAGCTGGAGGCCCTCTTGACCTTCAGGCAACACACGGAGCAGGCCCGCTTCACTGTCGCGAACTTTGGGAGGCAGTCCCTCATTATAGGACACTTGTGGCTGCTACACCACAACCCGGAAGTGGACTGGACACGACAGAAAGTCACCATGTCCCGCTGCCCAACATCCTGCCAGTCGATACGAGGGCGAGCTGACTCAGACCCCGCGATAGAGCCCGGGGATGGGATCTACGCCGCTATCATTCCCCCAGGATGGGGACATGAGCTAAGAGCGACTACGACGCTGTCGCAGTGGATGGCCCAGGAGGCCCGCGAGCCGGAGGCAGAACCCATGCAGTTTGAGGCACTGGTGCCAGAGCAGTACCAGGACTTCCGAGATGTATTCTCAAAGGAGGCTTTCGACCAGCTACCTCCACGGAAGCCCTGGGACCACGCGATAGACCTGGCACCAGAGGCCAAACTCCTGAGAGGGAGGACCTTCCCCCTGTCGAGGCCAGAACAGAAGGAACTAGACGAGTTCCTCCGCAAGAACCTGCGGAACAGATGCATACGACCATCCAAGTCCCCGATGGGGGCGCCACTCTTCTTCGTCAAGAAGAAGGATGGGTCGTTATGCCTGGTCCAGGACTATCGCAAGCTCAATGAGATCACAGTGAAGAACTCATATCCCCTCCCCCTCATCTCGGATGTCCTTGCGCACCTCCGAAACGCCAAGTACTTCTCAGTGCTAGACTGTCAGGGACTCGTCCGGGGTCGAGGGGGTCCGGGTATAGCGTCCGGGACCGAGAGCCTGGCGGGGGGCGGATCGGGCGTGCGTACTGACAGGCCCGATGTGGGACAGTGGTCCCTGGCCACTTAGACTGAAGTGGAAGATTGTTATTATCATTAAAGGAGAGGTATTGTACTGCTTACCTGAAGTGGAAGATTGAGAAGAAGGCTACTTCTTCGGTTCCCACTTCAGGTTCGTTTATATACATGCGGCTTGGATCACATGACAGGTGTCTCTGTGGGAGATCCCGAGGGTATCCGGTGCAGGCGCGCGTGCTGGGCACAGCGGGAGGTCACCCGAGGTGCCCGGGCCGGGTACATGGTGGGCGCGCTGCAGATGGGTCAATTGTACATTGATACAGAGAAAGTCGTCCATGTAGAATAAAGGGAGAATAAAGAAGAAGTAAGATAAGGAGAAACTGAGGAGGGGAGGATGAGGGGGAAGAAGGGAAAGGGGGAGGAGGTAAGGGAGGGTGGACTGGCAGGGTACCGGGTCAGGTTGGGCCAGGTGGAGCCGGGTCAGGCGGGTGTGCCCTGACATAGACCCCCACTGGGGGTTCAATAACGTCCGCATCAAGGACGGCAATGAATGGAAAGCGGTGTTCTCGACCAACCAGGGGCTGTTCAAGCCTACCATCATGTTCTTTGGCCTATGCAACTCCCCAGCAATGTTCCAGACCATGATGAACGACATACTCCGAGACTTCATCGACCGGGAGGTTGTCATCTGTTACATGGATGACATCCTGATCTTCACTGCTACCCTGGAAGAACACCAGAAGGTTGTCCACGAGGTTTTGGAAATGCTGCAAAGAAGGAAGCTCTTCTTGAAGCCAGAGAAGTGCAAGTTCGAGCAGATCCGAATCGAATACCTCGGCCTCATCATTGCTGAGGGCAGTGTCACGATGGATCCCGTGAAAATCCGTGGAGTCCTTGACTGGCCAACCCCAACTAAGGTCAAAGAGGTGCAGTCCTTCCTGGGGTTCATCAACTTCTACTGCCGGTTCATCAAAGACTTCTCGGAGATAGCCTGCCCCCTCCACGCATTAACCTGCAAGACAAAGACTTGGGCCTGGGGACCAGACGAGGACTGCACATTCCGTGCCCTCAAAGACGCCGTCACCTCTGCCCCGGTCCTCACCTTCCCCACTGACATGGGCCACTTCAAGCTCGAGTGCGATGCTTCCAACTTCGCAACCGGCGCCGTCCTCTCTCAGCTCCAGACAGATGGAGAATTCCACCCAGTAGCCTTCATGTCAAAAAGCTTCACAGATGTGGAACGCAACTATGAGGTGTATGACAAGGAGATGCTTGCAATAGTGTGTGCCCTTGAGGAATGGTGGCATTTTCTGCAAGGAGCAGAGGAGAAGGTTGATGTCTACACCGACCACCGCAATCTAGGGTACTTCCGCACCGCGCAGCGCCTGAACCGGTGCCAAGCATGGTGGTCACTCTTCCTCTCTCAGTTCCACTTTACCCTCATCCACCGCCCAGGAAAGCTCATGGGGAAACCAGATGCACTCTCATGCCGCGCTGACCACCTGAGAGGTAAGGACGACAACGAGGGGCTGACACTCCTCCAACCAACTTGGTTCGAAACCCACGTGACAGAGGCGATCTCCGTAGAAGGAGAAGAGATGACCATCCTCGAGAGGATCCACGGAGCAAGGGACCTGGATGAGAGCGTGGTGAAGGCGATGCGAGAACTCAGAGAAGGGACGGTTAGGTCAGATGAATGGGAAAGACAGGGGGAGCTAGTCCTATACAGGGGAAGAATATACGTCCCCAAGGACCCCCAGCTCCGCCACGACCTGGTGCGGCTACACCATGACGCGCGGGCAACGGGACACCCAGGGCGATGGAAGACCCTGGAACTCGTCTCCCATGACTACTGGTGGCCCCGGATGGTGGAGTATGTAGGATGCTATGTGCGCAGGTGCGACACCTGCAACCGCATCAAGTCCTTCCCCTCCCATAAGGTTGGAAAGCTCATCCCGAACAAGGTCCCCACACACCGCTGGCAAGTGATCTCTGTCGACATGGTAGGGGAGCTTCCCGAGTCAAAGGGATACAATGCCATTCTCGTCATAGTGGACCACCTGTCCAAGCGCATCCACGCGGTCCCTACGGTGACGATGGTGGACTCAGCGGGAATCGCGAGGCTCTTCCTCGAACACGTCTGGAGACACCATGGCCTACCCGAGGAGATCCTCAGCGATAGAGGAAGCGCCTTCATCTCCCGCTTCTCGAAGGAACTCGCAGACCTCCTCGGAGTCAAGCTCACCCCCTCAACACCCTACCACCCACAGACGGATGGACAAACTGAGCAGGTAAACCAGGAGATAGAAGCCTACCTTTGAGTGTTTGTCAACCACCGCCAAGATGACTGGGTGGACTGGCTCCCGCTAGCGGAGTTCGCCTACAACAACCGTGTCCACTCCACTACCTGCCGAACCCCCTTCAAGCTCGACACCAGACAACACCCCAGGATGGGGACAGAGCCCACACACACATCCGAGGTGGAAGCCGCAGATGCATTCTCCTCAAGAATGATGAAAATGCAAGAGGAGGCGAAGGTGGTGCTGGAGCACACAGCAGACGGGGTGGCCCGCTACTACGACCGCAATCGCAGGGCAGCCCCTACATACCAAGAAGGCAACCAGGTCTGGCTTAGCACCCAGAACTACACGACTGACCATCCGACCAAGAAGCTAGACCACAAGTGGATTGGCCCCTTCGAGATCACCAAAGTCGTCTCCCCCGCCGCCGTCAAACTCCGACTCACTGCATGACAGAAGGGGATCCACCCAGTCATGTCTGTGACGAACGTCAGGCCACACTGCCCCGATGAAATCGCGGAACACCCTGCCAACCCATGCCCGGGCCCAGACCTCATAGATGGGGAAGAAGAGTACAAGGTCGAAAAAATCCTGGACTCCAGATGGCAGCGCCGGAAACTCTGGTACTTGGTAAAGTATACCGGCTGGCCAAACTCAGAGAACCAGTGGCTTGCATGCAACCACCTGACCCACGCCTCCGACCTAGTGGAAGACTTCCACCGGATGCACCCTCACGCCCCAGGGAGAGAAAGAGAAGACCGCCCAGCCACTTCGAGGCGAAGTGGCTTAAGGAGGGGGTGATGTCAGGGCATGCCCCGGCACACCCCACCCGACCCCTGCTCCACTTCCCCACTCCGCACTGCCTCTTCCTTTCTCCTTTCTTTCTTTCTTTCCTTCTCTCTTTCTTTCCTTCTCTCTCTCTTTCCTTCTCTCTCTCTTACATGGACCATCTTTCCTGCTGTTCAATGTACCACCGGCACACATGCCCATTTCCCCTCCTGTATCTTACCATCCCTACATCGCCGCTACCGCCACCGCACTCACCCCACACCCACAGTGGGCCCTCTTGGGATCTCCCACGGAGGCACCTGGAGAACCATGGCTGTGTGCGAGGGTGACGTGACCAATCCCACATGTATATAATAACAGCTGGAGTGGGAACCAAAGAAGTAGCCTTCTTCTCACATTCCCACTTCAGACTAAGTGGTCGGGGACGCTCACCCCGCAACAGGATCGCCGCTATGCACAGCCGCTATTTGTCCCACTGAGTCCCGCATGCTGGGACCTCGCCGCTTTCGGAGCTGTCCCTGACACTAGGATCTCATGTGCATCGCGCTTTCTTTATTTGTTCTTTATTCTTTGTATACAATGTAAACAACTGTATTTACATATGTATGGCTCAGGCTTGGGTAAAGGGCTCTTCACTCTTTACCCTCAACCCGAAGTCGAATCATAAGCTCCATACAGCCTAGATCTCAACTACTGAGGACTGAGGAGTCAACCCAGGCCAGCACCCCAACTGGCCTTACACTGACATTGGATGCATCCATGCTACAGGTGTAAAGGAAAAGGTTGTCCATATGGAGAAAGAAGAATACCAGGCTTGTCCATGATTTTATGTCCTTGCCACATGACCTGGATTTGAAGCTATTTGAATTGGAGCTCCGGATAAGTCCAGTAGTTGCACCGGATACAATTTCGACAGGGGGGGGGGCGGTGCGGCACAGCGCAGGGCGGCGTGCCCTGACAGTGTGCTGAGTCCAGTTGTTTGCTGAGAGCCAAGGACAGTGAGTGGTGTTATGACTACTAGAATCTTTCCACCATTATACAGCGTTGATGGCACCCAGTATATCAAAGTTTTGCCAGAGCCAGTCCCAGATGTCAAGAGCAAATCCCTCGGATGGATCTGGGCAATGACTGCTCCCAATTGGAAACCACAAAGAATCTTCCCAAAGACATCAGCGACATTTCTTCTTATTGTATCTTCCGTTGGCTCAGCATATGGGATAGGGATGGAGTCAGCGTTCATGAGTTTACATCGAAGTAGGTGTAAATAATAATTCCAGCTACTCCGTAGCGGGTCCCGTAAATTTAGGCCCCACGCTGTGCACAGGGTCCTCTTTTCCCATTATGACAATGACAATATAATTCACTTCCTTATAACTCCGTTAGCTAACACCCAGTCGTCTCCGTACGACTTCTGCATGGAAAACACAATTGTGAAGAATGTACTGAAGACAGAAGGCATAAACCCAAAACCAAACATCGAAAGGTGGGCCCTTGCCGCGACAGGCGGCATCCACCAGTTATACATTGTACCGACGTCGGTATAGTCACATGTAGCGCTTACATCATTCCGGATGCAATGTTTTCCACCAGTTGTTCCGTTGGAACGACTGGGTCCGAGTCTGACACCGCTCCAGTCTTCAAGTCCACAAGCACCAATAAACCCTTCAATTAGAGTTAGAGAGCCCTATTAGCACGGAGCATTCCAGCTGCGTGACCTTCTCATAGCGAGGATGACTTCCTATCACCCGAGATAAAATGATGGAACCAAACAGTGAGACAATTACATAAAATCCTATGAACACCAGTTTCCAAAAGCTTGTTTACATCAGCGAGCTCGGGATAATTTGAGCCGAGCTCATGCACTTCTTTCCCTGCGTTTGGAAAGTGGTCAATAATAAAACGTTAAACCATTCGGAGTGTTCACCCTCACGTTTTCGGTCCATGTAAGATACGCTTGAAGCTCTGTTCCACCAAATTTGATGCCGATATTATATTTCACCTCCCAATATTTTCCCTTGACTCCCTGACGCTCTTTAAGGGCTCCAGATAACCGGCTTAGATCTGCCGAGATGGTACAAACTCTCTCCATTCCCGGTGCGGGATTTCCTGAAAAGAATAACAGAAATTTGGTCAATGATGAGTATGGAATATCATCTGGGGTTTACCGTCAGCATCCTTTACGTAGTAAGGCTCTTCTTGCCCATTTAGTAGGGTGTAAGCAAATACCGCCGCTGTGAAATGAGTAAGATTTGGAGAAATAACTTCGTATGTACGGTAGTAAGGCCTCTCAACACCGTCATTTGACTGGTAGACGTCCCCCTAAAATGAATTAGTGGTACATATGCTATATTCATTGTGATTTTCGGACTCACACGCCTGACAAGGGGTTGCCACACAGAGTGCGTCCACTCCTTCCCATCATTTGAATAGTGGGGTGTTCGCTTACTGTGCTGCGGGTCCTCTGGATTGTACAGTACACTTTTGGATATCCCGTAGTCGAAGCGGCAAGCCCGGGCAGTGACTAGAGATACGGCATGGAAAATAACCACACCATCCGATACTGCTTTAGATCTGCGAGCAGGGGTGATTACTGTGATGAGTTGCATATATTGGATAGATCCAAACCCACGTTGAGTCATTTGCAGTGACTACTTGGCAGTCTCTGCTCCCGAACGTTTTCTTAAGTGTTTCCCTTAGAAACCTGTTTTCTCCAAAGCCTCCGACAACCAAAATATGCTTGCAGTTAACACCAGACATTTGCTCCTTTAAAGAGTCAACAATCTGGTTCACGACCGGTTGGAAGAAAGTCCCGGTGGTCGTCCTTCGGACCATTTGTCAGCTATAGTAGTGTATGCAAAGGTGAAATGAATCACCCGTCCAGCGTCATCCGCCCACGCTTCACACCAACAGCTGGATTATTGTATCGGCTTGTCCCAAGGTTCAGGCTCCCTTTACTTGTTATGTCATTGAAGGCTTTTTTGACGGTCATTTCAAAAGCATCCACGGCATTTCTGACCAAGTCTCTAGTTTCATCCGGTAGAATATTTGCCTCGGGGTTTGAAAATACGCGGTGGAAGTATTCTTCTGCAGCAATGTTTACAAATACACCACCTGCCAGAATACAAGCCGAGGGTTTCACTTCGTGGAGCTGAAGCCGGGGATGAACTTGGGAGACTGAGTAGGTGGTTGTATCGACTGTTGATCCACCTATCACAAAGTTCAACTTGACAAAATCATTCAATGGAACGATTCTGGCACCCACCAGCATCACAGACGATGAACTTCACGTTTTCCTAATATAGATGACATGGCAGGTTCCAGCTATGACAATCATGCCAAAAGAGCATTCACCTTGAGTTGTGGTGCTATGTTGGCGTAAAACATGCAGTAATGGACAGAAGCTTCTCCTTCAGTGACAAAGAAGATTCGGGTACGCGGCTGGGACTGGGGGACGATATTAGCTGCCACTGCAGCTTCGTGCATAAATTCTTGTTCCCTCAAGCCCCATCCATTCGGGTGGGCAATGACAACATCAGCAGAGGGGAAAAGCATCTCCCACACGCGAGCTCCATCGAGGACACAGTCTTCGAACGCATCTTGAGTGTGCTTAATGAGATATCCAAAGAAGTCTCTATATATGGTTGAGAGGGGAACGCCTTCAGGCAGCGCTGTCCCAAAGATGGTCAACTCGACAACTACAGGCGACAAAGTTAACGAGTAGTACACACGATCGAGGGTCAAATTATGCATCTCCTTCATCGCTTTGGGGTGTAGATGGAGTTTGAAATGCCTTGCAAGACTCCAACCGCTGTCCTCTGCTTCATCTTGTGTCTCGGCGCTTAACGCCTCGGCGCCAAACGCGGTGGCCTGATCGCAGAGGAAAGGGCAGCAGAGCAATCAGGACCACATAGATACCATTCATGCAGTGGAAAAGCCCACTTACTTTCTTATTCTTGTCATACCATATCTGAGTCGGGATCTTACTGTCACCTGAGTGGGCTTCCTGCCCGGGCCATGCATTCACTCTCATGACTGCCTGGGGACCTCTCCACACCTACAAGGTGAGGAATGCGCCATGAATACGAAGATGAAAACATACTCTGGAAAGAGGTATGCAAATGACACTCCAGAGAACGTCGTGCCAATATCGAGTCCCAGTATTATTTTTGGCTTGCGCATCCACGGATCCGCAGAAAAAGACTTCATGTTGATTACTTGAATGTTTCCAAAGGGCTAGGGTGATAATCAACGAAGAGATGCAGAGAGCTCAACTCGGCTTGCATGCATCGCTTTACATCAGAGAGGACCGCACAGTTACTGAATTAGTAATGCAGTCTTGACATTCATTACTCGGAGATCCTATCATTGCGTGCACTTATTCAAATCAGGTGTAAGTGTTGCCAGGTTTAAACGTGGCAGTGTGGCTGACCCGCCATACTCACTGCGTTTTGAAGCAAAATATCCAAAGTAATATCCGAGCTCGGATATGAGACTTTGGCAGTATCCATGTTAAATCCGAGTTGGGTCGCTTAGCCCAAAATTCCTACAGGAATATCCATGGTCAGATACTTCCCGGATTTCACGTGCTGGCGAAATCCGCAAAATATTCGACATGCCTGAGCAAAATCCTGGACATATCCAGTGCTACATTTTGAAAATGCATATTATTTCTGGGTCAACAACACATGCACTTACGCACCAAACTCGGACCCAGTCGTTCCAGGGGAACGACTGGTGGAAAACATTGCATCCGGGATGATGTAAGCGCTACATGTGACTATACCGACGTCGGTTCAATGTATATCACTATTTACACCTACTTCGATGTAAACTCGCGAACGGCATGGCCACCGACTCCATCCCTATCCTATCCACACCCATATGCTGAGCCAACGGAAGATACAATAAGGAGAAATGTCGCTGACGTCTTTGGGAAGACTCTAATTGAGAGCAGTCGTTGCCCAGATCCATCGGAGGGATTTGCTCTTGACAGCTCTGGCAAAACTTGATATACTGCCATTGCTGTATAATGGCGGAAGGATTCTAGTAGTCATAACACCACTTACTGTCCTTGGCTCTCAGCAAGCAACTGGACTCGGTGCACTTGGTGTAAGATAAGACTGTAATCCTTACTGCCGCTTCTCACTACGGGATCGGCTCCTTTGAGACGAAGGTGGGAGGCCACTAGAATCTAACCAGCAATCATCATCGTCATTATTTTCGTTTTCCAAATCGTCAATGTCCTCCCATTTATCCATTTCAACAATTTCCCCAGGGGTAAATGTCGCCGAAAGGAGACAGCCAATAAAATGCCACAAAGTAGGAGCTTTATGGGAGAATTTCTTCGCTGTCCGCTGAACAGACGGAAATTTAACTTCCTTGTATGTCATTGATGAAGCTGAGAAATGGAAGCCAGAGGCTATGTCTGTTAGGCAATCGAGCTCATTCGTGAGTTGTTGGCGAGTGTAAAGGAGCACTGAAGCGAGAAACAGGGTAGGATCCAGCGAGTAGAGCATTTAGAGACACTTTTGGAGGCTTTCCCTTTCAATAATGAGACCAACAAGCGTAGGGAGAGACCCCTTGATTTTATGGAGATTTGTGGGGTTGTGACGCAGATCATCGCTAAGGCAAGCGTCGAGAAATTCATACAATATCAGACCATTTGCTTCGAAGGAGTTAAGCACAGCCTCTACACGCGCTCTCTTCGGCACTTGAAAGGGTAAAGGAAGTGGGGACTGGTGGACGTTCATCATATCGGACAGTGAGATCAGTTGCGCAATAATATTCTTGTTGAGTGTTGTTTGTTCGATTCAATATGCACAAATAACAGTATACGGCTGTCGTGGGAAAATGTTTTCCACCAGCCATTCTGACAAGATAAACAAGCATAAACAGAACGGCTGGGTACAAGCCTGCTTATGATGATGATGATGATGATAAATCTATCTTAATACCCCGCGGCCTCGTGATGTCGTGGCAGTGCGGCTGTCCCGTCGATACACCGTAGCGTACATAAAGGGGACTTTCTATACATGATGTGTGGGTAGTCTGGTTGGTATCGTCTGGTGTCAGTGATCCTCAGGTTAAGTATGTGGTGTCGGTGGGTATTGTCGAGGTGTTGATAAAAGAAATAGAAAATAAGGAAATAATTTATTGTGTTCGTCTCGCCCGTCTCTTCCTCTCCTCCGCCGTTGCTTCATTCTGTGCTTTCGTGGTCTCTCATCTACCCGGCTGTCCAGGTTCCTGGGGTCGTGTTCCTCTTCGCATGGCGGCCGTTGGTGTTATGGAAATGGGATTTTCCCATTTTTAGCCTCTTATGGGCTCTATGCAGTACAATATCACGTGACATGTAAATAGTAACAACCTAACCAACTATTATCACCCAAAACACCCGATGTCCATGTTATTGTAAACACCACTGTTACAACATCTGTTACATTAATTGTAACATCTTCTCAATGTCATGGCCCCCTCCTGCACCCGAACGCTATAGAAATGGGCCAATTAGGCCCCATTTTTATAACAGTTGGTCTGGTGTTTGTCACCTGTTCTGGACTTTTTGATGAAGGATGCAAGTCTTTCAATGCCTTTCACTTTTCCTATGAGGGTGTGGAACCTGGTCTGGTTGCCACGTCCAAGTAGGTGTCTGTGTCTGTACACTTGGGGGCATTCCGCTAAAATGTGGGTCCTCATCTGTGTGGGTTTGCCACATTGGCACCCTTTGCTCTCCGTTGTTATGCCAAATCGGTGGTAGTATTCGCCGATGTGGGCGTGTCCTGTGCGGAATTGTAGGACTCGGCTGAATGTCTTTCTGTCAAGGTTGCTGAAACGTTTGGTGGGTTTTAGCTTTGGTGCGAGTTGGTTTGCTTCGTAGAAGCCCGATCTCGGGGAGTTCGGGGTGTTTACCCAGCGGTGTGTCCAGGCTTCGGCCATCTCTCTCTTGCGTAGGCTTTCTACGTATGAGAGGGATTTGAAGTTTGGGTGGGCTGGCCTGAGGTGGGCACCGTCTTTGGCTAGTTGGTCTGCTCTCTTGTTGCTCGGGATGCCGAGGTGTCCTGGGCACCAATGTAGAGCGATTTTGACGTCCTCGAACTCAGTGAGGATTTTGCAGATTGTCCTTCTGAATTCTCTGGCCAGTTCCTGTGCTTTGTGTGGTTTTCCCTGGAAAACGCGATTCAATGCACCCATGTTGTCTGTGTATATGACAATGCATGAGGGTTTAATGGTGACGTTACCATCATCCAGGGTTCGTCGGATGTTGACTGCGGCTGTCTTTAGGCCCATCACCTCCACATCGTAGGCTATGACATGTTTGCCCATGGCACCTTTCTCTTCAAATATGGCCTTGCCGCAGTGGTATCCTACTATGCCATATCCGGTTTTGGTCCTTCCGTCTTCTTTGTATCGGGAGCTGTCCGAGTATACAAAGAGGAGGTCTGGGTCATCTTCGCATTCGGTGGTGAATGCCAGGTGGTCATCGGCCCATTCCTGTTTGAATGAGTTGCTGGGTGTGTTGGGCAGGGTGATGTCAGGGCATACACCCTGACCTAGCCCATACCCGCATCCACACCTGCACCTGCAACCGCACCCAGCTGTTGCACTCCCTGCGCGCGCCCTGTGCCGGACGCTCAGTGCGGCCGGAGGGCCCGGACCTCGGGTCTCGGGTCTCATGTGACTTCCGGATATCTCCGGAAGTTTTCGATGTATTGTGGCCACTGTGGGAAGATGAGAAGTTAACTTCCTTCTCATCTCTGACCCACAGTAGGCAAGTTGTATATACTTGCCTCTCTTCTATATATCATCTCTGACCCACAGTAGGTTGTGCCCTGGACAGGGCTGGTTACACCTGGGACTGTGGACCATAGGGGAGGGTCATGGGGACCCGGGAGTCGTCCCCTGACAGGTGAAGAGTTGGATGCGTTCGGAGATGTCATATTCGGATAAATCCCATGGGCTTTCGAGGAGGGGGTTGATCCTCTCTGTCCCTGGGAGAATGTGGTTGGTGATCTGGGTGATGCAAGTGGAGAAGCGCTTCCGCGGGTCTGTCTTGTATTTTTTCTGGGGGTTGAACACTGGGAGGGGTGGTGGGGTGGTGGGGTTGGTGAGTCTTCTCTGGTGTGGGTACAGTCGGTTGATTATTGGGTGGTCGTCTGGGAGGCGGGCTAGTCGGGTCGCTTCCATTTCCATCCTGTATTCAAGGTAGATGTCAATGGGTGGAATGGAGGCCTCTATTTCCATGGCATTGATGTTGGTTGTGCAGAATGCTCCAGTTAGCATTCTCAGGCATTTTTTCTGTAGGGTGGATAGAGTTCTGAGTATCAGTCCGGACTTTGAGCGCCAGAATACGGGGAGCCCATATAGTGCAATTGGGAGGATGGCACCTATGTACATCTGGCACAGATGTGTCTGGTGTAGTCCTCTCTCCGAGTTGCCGAGCATTCTCAGTGCATGGGCCGCACTCGCAGCCTTCATGGCTGTCTTCTTGACATGCTCTGGAAATTTGAGCTGTGGGTCGAACCAGATACCTAGGTATCTCATCAGGTTGGAGGGGTTGATCGTTCTGGTTGTGCCCTCCATGTTTGTGGGTATGGTGACCACCGGGCCTGGGCCTGCATTTCTGCCAGTCCTGGACTTGGTGAAGTGCATTAGATCGTTCTTCACCTGGTCAGTTTTTAAGCCTCTTTCCTTCAGCCAGCTGTGGGCTACTGTGAAGGCCATCTGGACCACTTTCGATGCTTCGGCTCTAGATGGGGCTGAGGCTGCCAGTGAGCCGTCATCTACATAGAGTGTTAGTGGTGCGAGTTTTATTAGTCCTTTTTTGTATTGTATGTTTAGCTCTGGGTCTGTATCCAGTTTCTTTAAGGTTTCCTCCATGACAGCTTTGCACATTGGGGATGTGAAGAACGTGGCGAGGATTGGGGATATGCAAGAACCCTGCGGAACACCCATTGTGATCGGTTTGAGTTCATCGTGTTTGCCATCAAGGCAGATGGCCGCCTTTCTGTCTGACAGGAAGCTGTGCGTCCATTTCACTATGGGGATGGGGATGTGGAGTTTCCTCATAGTGTTAATGAGGTGTGAGTGGGGGATGAAGTCGAAGAATCCTGTGATATCGAAGGTGAGCATTGTGACCACTTTGTCGTGGTTCCATGTGGCCTCTATGTTGTGTGTGATTGTGAGTAGGGCGTCTTGCGCTGACCTGCCCAGTAGTCCCCCATACTGTGTGTTGGGGAAGAGCTGGTGCTTTGCTGCCAGGAAGGCGAGTCTCCGTGCCTGGATTCTTTCTAAGGCTTTGCCTGATACTTCTAGGAGCTGTATGAGTCTGTAGGACTGGGGGAGCATGTAGTCTCTGTTTGGTTTCTGCAGGGCCACCGTGATGGCGGTTCTCCAGATTTTGGGGTGGTAACCCGAGTCGGCACATAGTCTCAGTAGGTGATATATTTCATTCTCCATTGTTTTCCATGCCCAGCGCCATGCTTGGCCTGTCAGGCCTGAGATTCCTGGTGCATTTAGTTGGGCAGCTGTGAATATGGCATCACGGATTTCTCTCTTAGTTACGCTGACATATTCCATGTCTTCGTTGTGGGGGGTAAGATTGATTGTTGGGGTATTTGGCAGTGGTGGTGGTTGGGGGAAAAGGTTTTCACGTTGTATGGTGCATTTATCTTTGTGGTTTACTGCTGGGTGGTCTGTACCGTTCTTTATTGGAGGGGATAATAGGAGGGCTAAAGCGGGAGCTCAGTCTCCGTAAATGAAGAACTGAGGAGAAAAGGAAAGTAGACCCAAACAATTACCTATATACAATGCAGTCACGGTATCAATACAACGGAAACGAAAAGTAAGATCATGTGAGTTTGGTTAGTGAGTCACGCGTCGTTGTAACTCCAACACGCCCACTCAACGCTTGTTGACTCATCCCAATCCCAAACTCGATCTGAGCTTCTCGAATTTTGACGCGGGTAATGGCTTTGTGAATATATCTGCCACTTGATCGGCAGTAGGGACATATTCCAGCCTCAAGGTACCAGTTTCGATTTTTTCGCGGATCCAATGGTGTCTGACATCAATGTGTTTTGTTCGCGCATGGAATATAGGATTTTCGGCAATGGCAAGCGCTGATTGATTATCGACGAAGATGGTGATGGGTTTTTGGGAGGATATGTCGGAGTTGTCGAGTAGATGATCCAGATAAGTAGCCTCTTTCCCTGCATGCGTGGTGGCCATATATTCGGCCTCGGTGCTTGATAGCGCTATCGTGGGTTGCTTCTTTGAAGACCACGCTACTGCGGCACCACCGAATATGAAGCAGTATCCAGATACTGACCTTCTTGTGCTAGGATCTCCAGCCCAATCCGCATCGGAAAATCCACACAAACCCTTGTCCAATCGCTTTCCATCAAACGTCAGTGCAAGGTCGCGCGTCCCGTTTAGATATCGGTATACCCGCTTGATAGCGGATAGATGTTGTTGTCCAGGGGCCACAGCGTGTTGAGATAACAATCCAACGGCGAAGGATATATCAGGACGAGTGCTAATCGCTGCGTACATTAGCGATCCGAGCATAGATTGGTATAGCGTTTGGTCGATTTCTGGTGAGTTTAACTTTTCAAGTTTTAAATTTGCGGCCATTGGGGTACTCATTGGTCGTGCTTTTTCCAGCCTGAATCGCGCGAGGATGTCGGTGACATATTGTCGCTGGCTTATCGTAATAGTACGTGCAGCTCTATCGCGCGTGATTTCCATCGCTAAAAACCAATGGACTTCTCCTAGGTCCCGCATCTCGAATTTTCCGGTAACCTCGGCCTTCATGTTGGCCAACTCGGACTTCGGAGCAACGAGTAACAAATCGTCAACATAGACGAGAATGAAGCGTGAGTGATCCGCGTAATATAAACAAGGATCGTATCCAGATTGCTGATATCCAAGTGACTTTAGGTGCTTTCGGAGTGTGCGGTACCATTCTAGCCCGGCTTGTTTCAAGCCATACAGAGCTTTCTTTAGTAACCAGACCTTTCCCGGTGTTGTCGGGACTCCGGCAGGAGGTTTGATGTAGATCTCCTCCTGGAGGTCACTATTCAGGTAAGCGGCGACGGCATCTAACTGGTGGATTTCGAGGTCGTGTCCAGCGGCATAGGTGAGGCACGCAAATAAAGTGTCGCGGCCAAGTGTGGGTGAGTAAGTCTGGAAGTAGTCCACTCCCAGAACCTCGGTATATCCTTTTGCCACCAGTCTAACTTTCTTTTTTACGATTTCTCCTTCGGCATTAGTTTTCTCGGCAAAAACCAATCGGCCATCGTGGACTCGAATGCCTTCGGGAACATCGGTTTCCTCGAATACCTTTCGGTTGACAAGGTTCTGATATTCTTCGGTTATCGCTGCCGTCCAGCCATCAGCATCATTCCTTTTCATCGCTTCGTGGTAACTCCGGGGAGAGGTTGCTGCGACATAGGCGAATTCTTCGCCATCGCACATGATAGCAAAGTTGAGTGTTTCAACTTTCTCTTCATTTTCGCCCACTGAAGTTGTATTCTTTTCAGAATCGCCCACTGTTTCCGCATTCGGGATTGGTTGCATGGTTACTTGGGTGCGTCTAGAACCCAAATCCATCTTCGGATCTTCATCCGGTCTGATGGGTCGCTTTCCAGCGTTCTTACGAGTCGTCCGACGGAGTGGTGGAGTTAGAGTAGGATTTGGGTCTGGATTGGGATTTGGGTTCGGAGCGGTGTTGGGTTTAGGATGGTCGGAATGTTGGTTCTCGATTGACGGGTTCTTGGTTACGTTAGGTGAGTTGATCTTTGTATCATTCTCGCCATTTACGTCCTTGTCCCCCCCTGAAACAGCATTCTGACTACTTGGACTTCCTTTAGGACTTCCAACTTCGTCTTCCACTCCCTCTTCCTCATCATCTACATTCACCCTCACCCTCTCATGTTCACCTCCCTCAATAAACTCAACGTCCCTCGACTCTATCATCCGGCGTTTAGCGCGGTCCCACAACAAATACGCTCTTTTGTCTTCGGCAAAACCAACGTGAATGCACTCGACTGTCCGGGCCCCAAGTTTCGTTTGAAACTTTTGGGGAATGTGTGCATAGGCAACACATCCGAATAGTCGCAGTGATTTGAGTGAAGGTTTTCGACCGAAATATGCCTCGAAGGGTGTCTGGTTCTGGTTTAGAGCTCGGGTTAATACCCGGTTCTTAATCCAGACAGCATGTCGTATGGCAATACCCCAGAAACTCGGAGGAAGTTGCTTGACTTTAAGCACTTCTTTCGCATCCTCTAGCATTGACCGTGCGCGGTCATTTAGAGTGCGGTTTACCCTTTCGGCAACTCCGTTCTGTTGCGGGGTGTAGGCATTTGTGATCTCGTGGGTGATTCCCTCGGACTCAAGGTAAGTTTTGAAGTCGGCGGATGTGTATTCGCCACCTCCATCTGTGCGCAGGGTTTTAACCTTTCTTCCAGATTCCTTTTCAGCTTTCGCTTTCCAGGCTTTGAATAGATTTAGCGCTGAGTCCTTTGTCTTCGCAAGTCCGATATGGGTGTACCGGCTATAATCGTCGGTGAAAGTGATGAAATAACGGTGACCCTCGCGGGTCTCTGGAGTAATTGGGCCGCATAAGTCGCTAAAGACTCGGCCTAGTGGTTCGGATGAGCGGGTTGAGGTGGATTTAGGGATTGGATCGCGGGTTTGCTTTCCCTTTAGGCAAGGTATGCAGCGTCCCTTTCCTTTCTCCGTAATTTCCATTTCGCCCACTGACCCATGTTTCTCCATGTTTAGGATTGTATCCTCGGTAACGTGTCCAAGCCTCCGGTGCCATAGGGCTAGGCTGGCTTTGGAAGTTGACATGGTTTGGGTCGTGAGTGCGTGCTCATCATCCTCTGCAACTTCGACTCGACAAAACTTTGCGGTTTCGGGATGAATTATCTTGACGCGGAGCCTGTAGAGGCTACCATGTAAGTATGCTCGATTGATGACTTTTCCAGATTTGGAATTCACGATGTCGATGCGGTCATCCTCTATGATGGTCCTAAGGCCATTCTTTGCAAGTTGTCGGCCAGATAGGAGATTTTCGTTTAAGCGGGGTACATGTAGGACTTTGGTGAATTTACCGTGGTAGGACTTATCTCCCAAGAAAGTGTGGACTTCGATGTCACCAATGCCGACTGCGTCAATCTGTGCATCGGCAGTCTTGATCTTTTTTGGGTGAGTCAGTTCCTGATAAGTCGAGAACATGGAGCGGTCGGGGGTCATATGTGATGATGCCCCTGTGTCGATGACAAAGTGGGTGAAAAGGGAAGTTTTTGAGGCTACTAGTGCAGTCTCAGACTCTTGGGTCTCATGCGCGAGATAGACTGTCAATCCTTCTCCTGACTCATCAGCTTCGGCTACTTTAGCCGACTGCCCTTTCCCCGACTTCTTCCGTCTCGGACCTCTTCCCTTTGGGGCTTTCCCTTCTGCCCCACCTCCTTCTGCCCAACATTGCTCTGCAGTGTGCCCCTCTTTCTTGCAGTTGCCGCACGTTAATTTGTTTCCTTCCCTAGATCTCTGACTCAGCTGGCCTGAAGAGGCCTTCCCTTTCGGGATTCCCTTCCCAACTCGGACTAGCATAGCAGTTTCCTGCTTGTGCTTGAGTTTACTCTCGTGTACGAGGATTGCGTCAATTGTATCTTGCAGGGTAAGTTTGTCCTTGTTCAGGAGAATTTCCTGAATCATCTCCCACTCTTCCGGAAGTGCCATGAGTATGGCAACTGTCTGGATTTCCTCGCTAATATTGGTTCCGAGTGAGTCGAGTTTAATGAACAAATCCTTGAGCTCCTGGATTTGACTATAGATGTCCTTTTCGGGAAGCATAACGGTGCGGAAGAGTTTCTTCATAAGGTAAAAGACAGACTTCGCGCCTTTTCCTTCAAACTTCTTTTTGATTTCCGCCCATGCTATAGGAGCTTCTTTAATACCCTTTATGAGGAGTTTGACTTCCTCATCGACGGACACGACAAGTTGGAGTAAAGCCGCAGAATTACCCTCTTTCCATATTTGGAGTGGAGTTAACGCGGTGCTGGGTTGTGGAGCAGGAGTAGCAGGGGGAGTGTTTCCTGAACCTGTACCAGTAGTGGCAGGTGCAGTAGTGGGTGCGGGAGCAGGGGGAGTGGAGGAAGGTTTAGGGATTGAACCATCAATGTATTCCAGTAAGTGGTGATTCTCGAGTACGAGTTCGATCATTGATTTCCAAGTTCCGTAGTTCGATCCATCGGCTCGTAGCCGGTCATTCTCGAAGATTCTGGTATCGACTTTGTGGGAAATGGTGGTCATGATTGATACTGGATTGATGGGAGTTCTTTCTGGTTAGAATTAGAGAGCCTCTGGGCTCATAACCTAATAGGAGGGCTAAAGCGGGAGCTCAGTCTCCGTAAATGAAGAACTGAGGAGAAAAGGAAAGTAGACCCAAACAATTACCTATATACAATGCAGTCACGGTATCAATACAACGGAAACGAAAAGTAAGATCATGTGAGTTTGGTTAGTGAGTCACGCGTCGTTGTAACTCCAACAGGGGAAATGTATGTCCTTTGGCTTTTCGTCCATTTATGGAAGTCCCACATGTTGCCCGAGTTGGCTTCTTCTGTTAATTTACGGTAGTATTCCTGTTTGGCTTTGCTGATATGTGTGCGTATGTCCTTCTGTAGGGACTTAACTTTTCCTGCAAGGTACACCGATGGGCGGTTGAAGTCCTTCACCCATCCTCTTAGTGAGTCTCTGGTTTGTCTCAATTCGCGGTATGACTTAGTTAGGTCCTCATTCCACCAGGGTTTCGAGGCCTTGCTGGGGCGTCTGAGTGGAACGGATTTTGCAGCGGCATTTTCCACTATTTTGTGGATAATTGTCAGGGCACACCCGCCTGACCTGGCTCCACCCGGCCCAACCTGACCCGGTACCCCGCCGGTCCACCCTCCCTTACCTCCTCCCCCTTTCCCTTCTTCCCCCTCATCCTCCCCTCCTCAGTTTCTCCTTATCTTACTTCTTCTTTATTCTCCCTTTATTCTACATGGATGACTTTCTCTGTATCAATGTACAATTGACCCATCTGCAGCGCGCCCACCATGTACCCAGCCCGGGCACCTCGGGCGACCTCCCACTGTGCCCAGCACGTGCGCCTGCACTGGATACCCTCGGGATCTCCCACGGAGACACCCGGATGGTTACGGCTGTGTGCGAGGGTGACGTGGCACCCGTCATGTGATCCAAGCCGCATGTATATAAACGAACCTGAAGTGGGAACCGAAGAAGTAGCCTTCTTCTCAATCTTCCACTTCAGGTAAGCAGTACAATACCTCTCCTTTAATGATAATAACAATCTTCCACTTCAGTCTAAGTGGCCAGGGACCACTGTCCCACATCGGGCCTGTCAGTACGCACGCCCGATCCGCCCCCCGCCAGGCTCTCGGTCCCGGACGCTATACCCGGACCCCCTCGACCCCGGACGAGTCCCTGACAATAATGGCCATTGCTTCTTCTAGTTCTTTGGGCAGGGCTGTGTGCCGGTTCTCATTGAGTAGGTTGCCCTTTAGGCTTTCTACTTTTTGATTTTCACGGGTTATCTCTTCTTTCAGTGCTTTGGTGAATTCTTCTTCACTTGCGTGTTTCCAGTTTAGTTTGGATTCACAGGGGTTGGCAACCTCCTCTCTGGGCGGGCCTATTTGGAATATTGTGGCATGGTGGTCCGATAGACAACCAATTTCTGTGTCGATGTAGTGGCCGGATATGGCCCCAGCACCGCTGGCTGCTGAGTTTGCAAAGGTGAGGTCGATTATGGATGAGTGTCCGTTGTTGTCTTCCCATGTTGGCACATAGGGTTCGTTGCAGAGTGTGTATGTGCTGCCCTCGAGCCACTCCAGTGTATCTAAGGTTCTGGGGCAGGGTGTGTCGACATGGTCATCCCAGTCTGGGTGTCGGATATTCCAGTCGCCTGTGAGGACGGTTGGAATGTCCGCGTCCATTGTGGATTCTGCCAGTCTTTCCACCGTGTATTCTTTCCTCTGGTTCATGTCAAGCGATTTTTGGTTGTAAATGTTAATGAGTCTCACTGGTTGTTGTGTTGACCCGTTTCTTTTAACATCTAGAATCATGTAATCGAGGTCTGACACGAGGTCATTCCTCAGTGTGAGTTCAATGTTTGCGTTCTGCCAGGAGTATGCCATGGCTCTGGGCCTATCGCCTTCGGCAATGGGTAGTTTAGGGAGAATGGTTTGCCACCCCTTGAAGGTGACTGGGATGTGGGTGTTGTTTACTTTGTGCCACCAGGGCTCTTGGATGAGTAGGATGTCTATTTGGGGGTTCTTTCTTTTGGAAATGTTGTGCATCGCGGCCTGTGTGGCCACGTTAGAGCGGTTGACGTTTAGACTGCACACCGTCAGTGTTGCTGATGTTTTTGGTTGTCGAATCATTGAGTTGACCCTTCAGGTTGGCTCAGCGGTTCGATTTCCATCTGGTTGTCAGTTGGTTTGGGTTTTGGTTGGCTGATTTTGAAAGGTGGGATTGTGGCTAAGCCTCCCCTGGCTCTAGCGCTGACCATTTTGGCTGTGGTTGCTTTTTGGGCCACTGGGGAGTGATGTTGGCTTAGGATTTTGCTCAGGTCTTGGTCCGATAGACCATATTCTGGGGGTTCATCTGGCGAGGTTTGAGGTGTGTTTGGTTTTTGCTTACCTTTGCCTTTCTTTTTTGTATATTTCTCGGTCAGGGTGTCAGTCGGGGTGGTGTGGGTTGTGAGTGTGTTCCTCGGCGTTGGGGGGAGTCCCATGCGGCTTCTCCTAGCCTTGCAGTCTTTGTTCGCACTCTCGTGTTTTCCCTTGCAGTTTATGCACCGGAGTTCGCTCTCTGCAGGGTGGGCTTCGGTTGCGTGGTCTTTTGCGCCGCATTTCAGGCAACGGGGTTGTTTGCAGACAGCTGTGTGGTGGGAGAGCATTCCGCATTTGCTGCACGCATGAATCTGGATCCGGTCCTTGTATGGGGTGATCGAGCATTTCATGTTGAATAGGTAGACCGTTTTTAGGCTTAGCAGTGTGTCCCTATCTTTTTTATTAGACAGGTCAATGACGATGGACACGAAATTCTTAGCGTGAATGGTCTCATCTGTACCGAGCCATTTTGGCAGTCTCCAGTATCTGAGGCTTTTGTATTGTGGTACATAGGTGGCTAGTTCCTCGTGTACCATTCCGGGTGTAATCAGTTCATTGTTGCCGTATGTGGGGATTTTGTTGATTTTAATGCGGTAGTGCTCCAAGTCTGGTAGTACTGAGATGACTTCGTTCTGAGTGATGGTGGCCGCTATTTCGTGACCAAAGGTGATGAGGTCTGACGCTTTGCAGGTGGGGGCGGTGGTGACCTTGATGTTGCCGGCAACGGAGTAGCCAATTGCCATCACTCTGAGGTAGTGTGGAATGTTCTTCTTTTCCAGCAGGTCATTGATCTTCTTTCGCACTTCGATGCCGTTCGGGCGCTCTTCTGGTTTGGTCAGGGGGTGTACCTGGATGATGAGGCACCTCGGGTCCGTCGTTGCAGCAGGGCCTGTTGTGTCCGGTGCTGTGGTGTCCTGGTCTTTTGTTGGAGTTGAGCTGGTTTTGGGCGGTGGGGGGGACTTCGCCGCTACGTTCGCCCAGGTGGCTCTGGGGGTTGCCATGGGGGTGGCTACGGTGACTGGGTCTCTGGGCGTGGAGGTGTCTTGCACGTTCTGTCCTGATTCTAGTGTGTTGATTCTTTGCATCAGTTCTGTGAGCTTGGCGCTTATCGCAGTGAGGTTATCAGGTTTGGACTCAGCGGCATTGGGGCTATTATTCTCGGTGTCTAGGTTCGCTACCTCTCGTATCCAGTCTTTGTAATAGTGGAGGTGTTTCCAGAGGCCAACCGACCTGAGGAGTGCGAGTCTTTCAAGTGTGTCTTTCATCACTTCGGAGACGTTATCGATGCAAGCGTAGTCTTGTTCCTCGAGTTCTTCTTTGTGCCAGTTCCATGTCCGTTTGGGTGATTCTGGGGAGGAGGGGTGTATTGAGGTCCGTCCATGTGTCATTGTCATGTTCTGGCCCTACGTTGGGTGTTGGGTACGTTGGCGGCAGGTTAGTTTCGGATTTTCCTCCTGGGTCCGAGTTTTGGTAATCGGCCATGGTGGTGGTTGGGGTGGGGATTATGGGTGGGGATTAGGGGGCTAGGGTGTGTGTGTGTTGTGTTTCTGTTCCAGACGACGTTGGCTCTCTCTTTTCGAGGTGGTGTCACGTGAAGCCTGCTTATGCACTGAGCGTTGAGATGCTTTTATTTATTTACTCATGTTTGTTAAGTGTCACAGGATGAACTTGTTCGACAAGTGCTTGCTCCCATTCCCAAGCACTAGCTAGTACATGCCGCTAGCAATACTCTTGGCTGAACTGTCAATTGGGCTCTGATGCAATGGTGAATGTTTAGTACTTGCTCTGTCTCTTGGATCGATATTTTCACAAGTTTGTACACACCAACCTGACGCTCCTGCTTGAGTTCTTCAGGCTAGTGGACTTTGGCATCACCATTGTAGGCAGCATCTCTCTCCTATAGCTCCCTGATGACTTTAAGATCCTCTGGGCGGGTCTTTTCATCAGGGATTGTCAGTCCGGAGTCGGAGATGTGGCCAGCTCTGAGATATCAAAGTCCCTCCACTTTACATGTAACAAGGTCATGCAAACAATGCTAGCCACGAGGTTCAATGACTGTTGGAAAGGACATGAACTACGAATGAGGTGGGCTAGTTTCATTCCCCTCCGAGCCTTCGCTTCGCCTTTGCCTAATTATTTGTGACCAATTTTCTTTGGCTGCCTTGCATATAGGTGTTTGGTGACGGGATACTTGGAGTGGATGGTGCCGAGGCAAAGGCCCACAGGGCCTTGACATGCCCCTTCTTTGGTTTGTCCCCCTCATGTCATATCCATCCCTGGCCATCGACTTCCACTCCCTCTGATCCCTTTGGTCTACCTCTGCTCCTTCTTCACTAACCTCGGAGCTCCTGTATTCCGTAAATCACCTTGGTACCTCTCGATGGTCACCACCCCCTCTTTCAATTTATTACCTACGCCTCCCTAAGTACGGAGCCCCAAAGGCTTCTGGACAGCTCCGACATCCGCTAGCGCACTCCCACCTCCACTGGGCAATACACTCGCTTGCCCTGCAAGCCTACCTTTGGGCCTATCCCTCCTTTCTGTTTCTGGGTTATCGCCTACCATTCCGCTAACCCCGTAACCCGACTCGTCGGTAATATTCAATCGGCTAATGTCTAACCCCGTTAGCTCGGCTCAGCTCAGCTCCACCATTTGCGGGCCTGCTCTCATTGTAACCATATATATACTCCACTTGTACATAGGTTACACCTCAGTAATAAAATCGACTAGAGTTTACCCCTTTCAGTTCTGGTTGCCAGTTTAGTAAGTTAGGGCACGGATGTGTTACTTGGCACAGCGCTCCTGGCACAAGTCGCTGAGGCCGAAGCCCTCCATCACGGAGACACCCCCTCGTCTCAACCTGGTCTCTGACACCTCACCTCAATATACCATTGATACTCACATTCCACCTTCCTTTTTTCTCTATATGAAACATAGCCCATGAGCGTGTCCAGGATTTCAATATCTTCGAACGGTAAAAGGTCTCCTTGCCCGATTCAACAGCTCCCAAGTCATAGACATCCAGGACATATCCAGGACATTCTTTCCTGATTTACTATGGGTGCAGCAGGCGAATTTATCTTCGGCAGCACAACTTTCAACACACTTGACCTTCCCCTTGTGTGCCATTCCGAGTCTCTAGCTGGCTGTGAGCTTTAGAAAAGCTGACGATGTTGTATTTGGATGTATTTACTACAGAAATTTATTAATACATTGATATATATTTGTGGTCAGCGATATCCTGGGTTTATCCAAGAGTGTTTGTGAGTGATATCCCTTCTTGGGCTGTCTCGTATCCATGTTATATCCGAGCAATATGATGGGGGGTAACTGGTTATATTCGATGTGGAATACTTCAATATCCAGTGTCAGATACTTCCAGGATTCTGTGGGGATTCTGGTAATATCTGACCTTGGATATTTTACCTCAAAACGCAGTGACTATCTGTTTTCCCAAAAAATTGAATTAAGTGCACAGCCACACCTTGGCTCCCAAAAAGGCATGGGCGTGACAATGGGACAACAAATGGTGTCACGCGTCACAAACACGGACTTACACCCGGACCGCAAGGCTCACATCACGCGTCACCGGCAGTGGTCATGTCTGTACAGTATGCCTCGTTCTTCGGGTTCGTCAGCCTTGAGTACTTTCGAATGGAGGGATTATATTCAATCACAGGGACACATAGAGTGTGTAGAATGCTAACCACCACTTGATGGTGGGTGCAATGTTTTAAAGATAAAAGGCTATGATGCGTAAAATTCTCAGACTCGTACAAGAGTTCTAGAATTGAATCGTACCTATGACGCGTAAAATTCTGCATCAACATGTACATAGTTAGAAAGGTGTCGATAATAATAAAGCTATAGCTCTCACCTCAGACTCATACAAGAGTTCTGAGGGAGAGGATCTACAGAGAGAGCGCTCTTTATACATGAGCCATGTCTCTGACATGTCTCACTGCATAAAGAGCGCACAGAGAGCAAACAGAGAGACTGAGACAAGACCCTCAAAACTCATTCCACCGTCAGCAGTTGTCAGGGAATGACCCGGGGTCGAGAGCACCTGGATGTGTCACCCAGCACTGAGGACACGATAGGGTGTATCATGGGTGCACGTACTAACGGACCCGGCACAGAAGGGCATCCCTGGCCACTTAGGCTAAAGTGGGAAGTGTGTTATTATTATTAGCGAGGGAATGTAAGCTACTTGCCTAAAGTGGGAAGTGTGAGAAGAAGGTTACTTCTCAGTTCCCACTTAGGCTGTGTTTATGTACATGTGGTCGAAGGTCACATGGGGAGCGCCACATCATCTACGCACACAGCCATATCCACCCAGGTATCTCCATAAGAGATCTCAGGAGTGTCCGGTGTGTAGGGCGTCACCTGGTGTGCCCGGGTCCGGGCATGTTGCGCAGCCTGGTTAATGGTACATCGAGCAAGGAAGTCGTCCATGTAGTAGAAAAGGAAAGAAGGAGGATGTTAAAAACCCCGGGTTCTGGGAGAGGGGATAAATGCGTGAGTCCGAATGCAGGCGGGGCTCAACTAGAGGGGGGTCCGAGGGCTCCGGTAGTGAACCGAAGCTTCTCAGGGAGCCCGGTTCTGCTGGATGGTACAAGAGGCTCTAAGAAGGACGCGGCCTCAGCGACTTGGAGGGAGCGCTGTGCCTCCGTTACGTCTCAGTTAGTCCTTGTATTTCTTATGTCCGGGGTGTCTTGTAGAACAGGGACAGGATTCACTCAGAGGGACTTTGGGTGGCATTTTAGTCGAGATTAGAACTGAGGAACTACAGGTTCTAATCTACGTGTATTTATTAAAGGAGGATGGGGAGGACTTTAGTCAAAGCCCGAAATGACAAAATAGGGAAAACACCGAAAGGTACCGAATGATACCGAGAGGTACCGAAAGGTTCTGAACGATATCTAAAACGGGGAACCGAGGTGTCGGGCCAAGGAGGGCGGAGTTGGAGGCCGGAAAATGAATGGGGAAGACAAATGGGTAAGGGGGGTTAGCCGACTGAATGGTAGTAAGAAGGTAGTCGTGCTAAGAATGGGAGATGACTAATAAGTGATAACGTGAGGGAGATCACCGAAGGATGCGGGTAGCTCCGAAAGCGGAGTTGCGTATCCGAAGGATGTTGGGTGACTCAAATAAATGAAATGGGTGGAGGAAGGGTTTAAGGGCATGTCACGGGATATCGGAGGTCCGTTGGGGTTCGGAGCAAATCCGGGGTCTCCGAATGTTCCGACTCGGGACCGAGGTTCCGGGATGGGAGTGGCCAAGGTTCGGTGTGCCGCAACCAGACCGGAGCTGAGACAGTCAGGAGGGAAGGTGACTTGGAGAGTGGGGAGGCATGGTGTAGGGGATGGTGAAGTTGTTAGGAAGGTGTGATGTGGTGGGAGTGCGCGGGGTCGGGATTCCGGGATATGACAGAGGAGGAAAGGAAAGAAGAAAGGAGAAGAGAAAGGAAGAAGGGGGAGAGAAGGGGGGACGGAGGATGGGGGCACCAGGTGAGGGTAGTGGGATCGGGTGGGGTCGGACCGGGTGGAGTGGGGTCAGGTGGGTGTGCCCTGACATCACCCCCTCCTTAAGCCACTTTGCCTCGAAGTGGCCAGGTGGTTCTCTCTCCCTCTCCCTGGGGCATGGGGGTGCGTTCAGTGGAACTCTTCAATCCACTCGGGGGCATGGGCTAGGTGGTTGTGGGGGAGCCATCAGTTTTCTGAATTTGGCCAGCCCGTGAACTTTACCAGATACCAGAGTTTCTGTTAGAACTGGTGGATTCAGACAACTCCGGAGTGGAATCGGAGACTTAGCGTGGAGGGACCTTGGCCTCAGTGACTCAAGCGGAGCGCTGTGCCATTGCTGTTTGTCCATTTGGTCCTTAATTTCAAAGTCTCTAGGGGGCATTTCAGGTCGATTTCGGACTAAGCCTCCTACGAGTATGTACAAGCGCTGATATATATAATGGAGGGGGCAAAAGCACAAGGAAACAAAGGGGAACCAAATCGGAACAAAGGCGTCCGAACGGGAACAAAGGGATGACAAAAGCGGAGCGGTACCGAAGGTCATAAGGCAGAACCTGTGATACGTCCGAAAGGAGGTAAGGAGGGCGAGGCCCAGAGGGGCAGGAGGATGAGGGGAAGTGGGGATGATGACTAACTGGCTAGAATGGGAAGAAGCAGCAGTCCAAATAGGGATGAGGGGGAAACGCGAGAAATACATTACAAGCAGCGAAAGTGCTGAAGATGATCCGCGAAGCTCGGAGGTTGCGGAGCTTATGGAGGCGGAGTTGAAAGTCCGAGGAATATTGGCAATGGTGTTTACGTAGTATGAGGTCACCAATGCAATGGACTAAGACCGAGGTGGAGTCAAAGTCCAAGGTAGGAACTATGACGGAGGCTCAGGGCAAAGGTACGAGCGGTGCCTGAGTACAAAGTACAGGTCAGCAGCGGAAGGTCGTAACTTGGTGGGAGGTCAGTGGAAGAGGACCAGAGGGAAGAGAGGGGAAGGAAGAGAGGTGAGGTGTCAGGTCCGAAGGTGGGTATCGGAGCGGACGGGAGAAGAGTAGGAGAATGACGGAAGGGTGGAGGTGTTGTGAGGAGGGAGCGGAGGAGTAGGAGGAGGGTGGCAAGAGGGGGGTGTTCGGTCCGAGGTGGTTATCGGAGCGGACGGAGATAGGACAGGAGAGTGATGGAGGAGTGGAGGTGGCATGGGAGGTGAAGGGTGGTGTGGTGCCAGGACCGAAGGTGAATATCGGAACGGACAGCGGTAGGGTAGGATTCCGGAGGTGGGGAAGGAGGAGGTCCGGAAGTCGGGTCGGGATCGGGTATGCATGGATATGACAGTTTCCGGCGTAGCCATTTGGAGGTTAATACCTTCTCGACTTTGTACTCCTCTTCCCCATCCACGAGTTCTGGGCCTGGGCGGGGGTTGACGGGTCGTCCTACAATTTCATCTGGGCAGTACAGCCTGACGTTCGTTATGGATACAACCAGGTGGATTCCCTTTTGTCGCGTGGTGAGTTGGAGTTTGACTGTGGCAGGGGAGACAACTTTAACTATCCTGAAGGGGCCTAGCCACTTGTGGTCTAGTTTCTTGGTGGGGCGGTCGGTTGTATAGTTCTGGGCACTGAGCCAGACCTGGTTGCCCTCCTGGTACTTGGGAGCCATCTCACAGCCTCAGTCGTAGTAGTGGGCCATCTCGTCCGCTGCATGCTCCACCCTCGACAAAAAGGTGTCAGCAGCCTCCACTTCGGACATATGGGTGGGTTCCGTCCCCATTCTGGGGTGTTGCCCAGTGTCGAGTTCGAAGGGGGTCCGGCAGGTGGATGAGTGGACACAGTTATTGTAGGTGAACTCCGCTTGTGGGAGCCAATCTGCCCAGTCGTCCTGACGGTGGTTGACAAATACCCGGAGGTAGGCCTCGATCTCCTGGTTGACCCATTCAGTCTGTCCGTCCGTCTGGGGGTGGTAGGGTGTCAAGGGGGTGAGTTTGACTCCGAGGAGATCTGTGAGTTCTCTTGAGAAGTGGGAGGCAAAGGCACTCCCTCTGTCGCTGAGGATTTCCTCTGGGAGTCCGTGGTGTTTCCAGACGTGTTCCAGGAAGAGCCATGCGACGCCCGCTGAGTCTATTGTCATCACTGTGGGGATCGCGTGGATGTGTTTGGATAAGCGGTCTACTACAACCAGGATGGCGTTATAGCCCTTCGACTCTGGAAGCTCTCCTACCATGTCCACTGAGATTACTTGCCAGCGGTGGGTGGGGACTTTGTTGGGGGTGAGCTTTCCAACCTTTCGGGAAGGGAAGGATTTGACCCGGTTGCAGGTGTCACACCCATGTACGTACTGCCCAATGTACTCTGCCATCCGGGGCCACCAGTAGTCATGGGAGACGAGTTCCAGGGTGTCAGGGCACACCTGCCTGACCCTGCACCGCACCCCACGCCATACTGCCCTACTCCGCTTCCCCCGCTATCACTCCCCGTCCCTCCTTTCTCACTTCCCCCCTTCTCTCTATTTCTATTCTACGGTCGATTTCCCTTTTCTCCATGTACCACTACATACCTAACCCCGTTCCCCTGATCGCCACATGCACCATGCACACTCCCACCTACTGAGTGGCCACCTCTGGGATCTCCCGCAGAGACGCCCGGGAGGTGCGGCTGTGTGCGGAGATGATGTGGCTTCCTCCACGTGACCCTGACCGCATGTATATAATAGCGCCTGGGGTGGGAACAGAAGAAGCAGCCTTCTTCTCAACTTCCCACTTCAGCCTAAGTGGTCGGGGACGCTCACCCCACGACGGGATCGCCGCTACGCACAGCCGCTATCTGTCCCACCGAGTCCCGCGTGCAGGGACCTCGCCGCTTTCGGAGCTGTCCCTGACAGCAGAAGAAGGCTTCAACCTCATCTCCCCTGCCTCCCCCGCTATGGTGACCGAAGAGCAGTACGGTGAACTGCTGTCCCGATTCCACGAGCTCCAGGCCATCGTAGAGAGCCAAGCTCAGAACCAGCCCCCAGCCACGCCTGCACCGGCGCCGGTCCCTGCACCAACACCTGCACCCGCCCCTAGACCCAAACTGCCTAAAGTCGCCCCCCCCCACTGCCTTCTCTGGAGCAGCTGAAGACCTTGACCGCTTCAAGGCCAAATGCGGCATATACTTCCATGTCTGAGCAGCGGAATTCCCCAACCCCCTTTCCCAGATCCTCTTTGTCCTGTCCTATATGAAGGGAGGGACTGCAGGGGCGTGGGCGACGCAGCGCACCATCGCGCTACTGACGACGGGCTCCCCCCGACTCACCATGGACGAGTTCAACATGGAACTCAACGCCATGTTCCAAGACCCGAACTGCGAGGCCACAGCCAGACAGAAGCTGGCCACTCTGCAGCAGGGCAGCGACTCCGTGGATAAGATCATCCAGGAGTTTGAGATCCTCGGACCTGCCTCGCGGCTAGGGGATGTGGGGCTAGTGGATCGCTTTGAACAGGCAATCAACTCCCGACTCTGCGAAAGCATTTACTGCCTCCGCCCCATGCCAACCACCTGGGCCGAGTGGAAACGCGAGGCCAGCCTCCTTGACAACCAGTGGCGGCGTTTCCAGGCAACGCAACCCCGCTTAGCCCCCACCAGGCCCCAGACTCCTTCCCAATCGCTCACATGATTTCTCCGAGGTTTAGCCGCAACTTACGTTGCCCTCCGAAATCTGTCGAGCGACTGGTACAACTTGCAACACGTGATGTTCCCACGCTAAGTTGTAATGAGTTGTACATAGGTTACGGAATATAATTTTTAGTATTTACACATGCGGTCATTGCACTCAACCCAACCCGTGAAGACTAAGGGAGCACATCCAAGGTTATGGAGTCAATATCCAGGTGTGCGCGAAGTTTAACATTTTATATATTACTTAGTTGCCAGTCACTTGTTTGTGCCCGGTGGCATAAGTGGTATAGCGCGAGCTGAGGCTATGCAGTTTTTTTAAGTGGCACATGTTCGATTCTCACTCAGGAAACTTTTTTTTTTCATACCCTTCACTCCTTAGTGTACAGAAAACAACCATTTCACACAATTATTCCATGGGAGGGCCCGAAAAAAGTTTTCCTATGTGAGAATCGAACATGTGCCACTTAAAAAAACTGCATAGCCTCAGCTCGCGCTATACCACTTATGCCACCGGGCACAAACAAGTGACTGGCAACTAAGTAATATATAAAATGTTAAACTTCGCGCACACCCGGATATTGACTCCATAACCTTGGATGTGCTCCCTTAGTCTTCACGGGTTGGGTTGAGTGCAATGACCGCATGTGTAAATACTAAAAATTATATTCCGTAACCTATGTACAACTCATTACAACTTAGCGTGGGAACATCACGTGTTGCAAGTTGTACCAGTCGCTCGACAGATTTCGGAGGGCAACGTAAGTTGCGGCTAAACCTCGGAGAAATCATGTGAGCGATTGGGAAGGAGTCTGACCAGGCCCCCACTCTTGCCCCCGAGACCCCCACTCCCTGCCACTCTCCCGCAGCCACGCCCCGTGCCCACTGCCGCCGCACCTCAGCCCCCCGCACCCCACCCCATGGCAGGAGCAGGGCCACAACCCATGGACCTCGACTGCTCAAGGATTGACCAGAGGCGAAACGGGCTGTGTTACAATTGCAACACACCAGGGCACATCGCGCGGGATTGCCCGCAACCGAAAACCTGCCGAGCCAGACGGATGCACCCTGAAGACCTCAGAGCGCTCATGGAGGGGCTGAGGAGACAGTTGGTAGATGGACCAGAGGCAGAGGGAGAAGGGCAGGAAGCGGAGGCCCAAGAGGATTTTCAGGAAGGCGACCGGTGAGGGACGCGTCCCGGCCGCCTGCAGGCGATAGTACCAACTCGTGTAGATACCGTGAGGCACCTAAGTCGGCGCCGACATCTAAATTCCACCGAGTCATCGCCAAGAAAAGGAGGAAAACCGCGTCCTCAAACAAAGAGATACCAAGTGCAGCACCGGAGGTAGCGGTCCCGCCACCCGCTATCTATGTGCTGTCGAAGCAACCCCCCAGATCCCTCAACCTAGCCGTAAAGCTAACCACCTTGACCTCCCTCGCTACTGTCTCTGTATCAGCCCTCTTAGACTCAGGAGCCACCGGGAACTTCGTGAGCCCCGAGTTCCTCAGAAAGCACGGGCTCGAGACAACCCCACTCCCCCAACCCATCCCTGTCCACAACGTTGATGGGACCCCAAACGAGAACGGGGCCATAACTGAGGAGCTAGAGGCCCTCCTGACATTCGGACGGCACACGGAGCGGGCCCGCTTCGCCGTCGCAAACCTGGGGCGGCAGTCCCTCATCATAGGCCATTCGTGGTTGCTGCACCACAACCCAGAGGTAGACTGGACGCGGCAAAAGGTCAGTATGTCTCGCTGCCCATCCTCCTGTCGGTCGACGCAAGGACACGCCGACCAGGACCCTGTAGTGGAACCAGGGGACGGGATTTACGCCGCTATCATCCCTCCGGGGTGGGGACACGAACTGAGAGCGACCACGACTCCGTCTCAGCGGATGGCCCAGGAAGCCCGCAAACCGGAAGCAGAGCCTGCGCCATTCAAGGCACTGGTCCCAGAGCAGTACCAGGACTTCCGGGACGTATTCTCGAAAGAGGCCTTCAACCAGCTGCCCCCATGGAAGCCCTGGGACCACGCAATAGACCTGGTGCCAGATGCCAAGCTCCCAAGAGGGAGAACCTTCCCCCTGTCGCAACCAGAGCAGAAGGAACTAGACGAGTTCCTGCGCGAAAACCTGTGGAACGGGCGCATACGGGCGTCCAAATCCCCGATGGGAGCCCCAGTCTTCTTTGTCAAGAAGAAGGATGGAACGTTGCGCCTAGTCCAGGATTACCGGAAGCTCAACGAGATCACGGTCAAAAACTCGTACCCCCTCCCTCTCATTTCGGACGTCCTTGCATGCCTCCGAAACGCCAAATACTTCTCGGCGCTAGATCTGCGTTGGGGATTTAACAACGTCCGCATCAAGGACGGCGACGAGTGGAAGGTGGCATTTTCGACCAACCGCAGGCTATTCGAGCCCACCGTCATGTTCTTTGGCCTGTGTAACTCCCCAGCGACCTTCCAAACAATGATGAACGACATCCTCCAGGACTTCATCGACCGGGAGGTCATCATCTGCTACATGGACGACATTTTGATCTTCACTGCCACCCTGGAAGAGCACCGGAGGGTCGTCCGAGAAGTTCTGGAGACGCTGCAGAAGCGGAGACTCTTCTTAAAACCGGAGAAGTGTAAGTTTGAGCGGAAATGGATCGAGTACCTCGGCCTCATTATCGCTGAGGGAAGCGTCGCGATGGATCCCGTGAAAGTCCGCAGAGTTCTCGACTGGCCAACCCCAACCAAGGTCAAAGAAGTACAGTCCTTCCTGGGGTTTGTCAACTTTTACCGCCGGTTTATTAAAGACTTCTCCGAGACCGCCTGCCCCCTCCACATGCTGACTCGCAAAACCAAGGCATGGGCCTGGGGACCAGACGAGGACCACGCTTTCCGCGCCCTTAAAGACGCCGTTACCTCCGCCCCGGTCCTCGCCTTCCCTACCGATACAGGTCGTTTCAAACTCGAGTGCAACGCCTCCAACTTCGCCACTGGAGCAGTACTGTCCCAGCTCCAGACAGACGGAGAGTTCCACCCCGTAGCCTTCATGTCCAAAGGTTTCACGGATGTGGAGCGTAACTACGAAGTGTATGACAAGGAGATGCTCGCAATAGTGCGTGCCCTCGAGGAGTGGCGGCATTTCCTACAAGGAGTGGAGGAGAAAGTCGAGGTCTACACCGACCACCGCAACTTAGGATATTTCCGCACTGCGCAACAGCTGAACCGACGCCAAGCACGGTGGTCCCTTTTCCTCTCCCAATTCCACTTCACCCTCATCCACCGCCCCGGGAGACTCATGGGAAAGCCGG
The DNA here is from genome assembly GCF_015039405.1 of Cantharellus anzutake. Classification (NCBI taxonomy): domain Eukaryota; kingdom Fungi; phylum Basidiomycota; class Agaricomycetes; order Cantharellales; family Hydnaceae; genus Cantharellus; species Cantharellus anzutake. The sequence continues at coordinate 100,670 of NW_024067165.1, forward strand.
ACGCGCTCTCTCACCACGCGGACCACCCGAAAGGCAAAGATGACAATGATGGGCTGACCCTCCTCCAACCTGCTTGGTTCGAAGCCCGTGCAGCGGAGGCGGTCTTGGTGGAGGGTGAGGAGACGACTATCCTCAAGAGGATTAGCAGGGCAAAGGACCTGGATGAAAAGGTGATGAAGGCGATGCGGGAACTTGGGGAAGGCATGCTGAGATCAGACGAGTGGGAGAAGCAAGGAGAGCTGGTTCTGTATAGAGGAAAAGTATACGTGCCGAAAGACCCGCAACTCTGCCATGACTTGGTGCGATTGCACCATGACGCACGGGCGACGGGGCACCCGGGGCGGTGGAAAACCCTGGAACTCGTCTCCTGCAACTACTGGTGGCCACGGATGGCGGAGTATGTCAGGCGGTACGTACGCGGATGTGACACCTGTAACCATGTCAAATCCTTCCCCTCCCGTAAAGTGGGGAAGCTCATCCCGAACAAGATCCCCGCTCACCGCTGGCAAGTGATCTCGGTGGACATGATCGGAGAACTCCCCAAGTCAAAGGGTTACAATGCCGTGCTGGTCGTAGTGGATCACCTATCCAAACACATCCATGCAATCCCAACGGTGACAACAGTGGACTCAGCGGGAATCGCGCGGCTTTTCCTTGAACACGTCTGGAAGCACCACGGCCTCCCCGAGGAAATCCTCAGTGACAGAGGGAGCGCCTTTGTCTCACGCTTCTCGAAAGAACTCGCGGACCTCCTCGGCGTCAAGCTCACCCCTTCGACCCCTTATCACCCCCAAACGGATGGGCAGACGGAACGAGTAAACCAAGAAGTGGAAGCCTACCTTCGGGTATTTGTCAACCACCGCCAAGATGACTGGGCGGACTGGCTCCCGCTAGCGGAGTTCGCCTATAACAACCGCGTCCACTCCTCCACCCGCCGTACCCCTTTTGAGCTCGACACCGGCCAACACCCCAGGATGGGGACAGAGCCCACACGCACATCTGAGGTGGAAGCTGCTGACGCCTTCTCATCGAGGATGATGAAGATGCAGGAAGAGGCAAAAGCAGCGCTAGAGCACGCGGCGGACGAGATGGCCTGCTACTACGACCGGAACCGCGAGGCGGCCCCTATGTACCAAGAAGGCGACCAGGTCTGGCTCAGCACCCAGAATTACACAACCGATCACCCAACCAAGAAGCTAGACCATAAATGGACTGGCCCCTTCACGATCGTTAAAGTCGTCTCCCCCGCTGCCGTCAAACTCCGGCTCACCGCCCAACAAAGGGGGATCCACCCAGTTGTATCCGTGACGAACATCAGACCACACCACCCTGACAAAATCGTGGAACGCCCCGCTGACCCCCGCCTGGGCCCAGACCTCGTAGATGGAGAAGAGGAGTATGAGGTCGAGAAAATCCTGGACTCTAAGTGGCTACGCCGAAAACTCCGATACCTGGTAAAGTATACAGGCTGGCCACACTCGGAAAACCAATGGCTCACGCGCAACCACCTGACCCACGCCTCTGACCTAGTTGAGGAGTTCCATCGAACGCACCCCCACGCCCTGGGGAGAGAGAAGGAGAACCGCTCAGCCGCTTCGAGGCGAAGCAGCTTAAGGGGGGGGTGATGTCAGGGCACACCTGCCTGACCCCGCGCTGTACTGTTCTACTCCGTGACCCCCCGCTATCAGCCCCGTCCCTCCTTTCTCACTTTCCCCCTTTTCTCTCCATTTCTATTCTACGGTCGATTTCCCTTTTCTCCATGTACCACTACATATCTAACCCCGCTTCCCTGATCGCTGCACGCGCCGCGCACACTCCTGCCTACTGAACGGCTGCCTCCGGGATCTCCCGTGGAGACACCTGGGGAGGTGCGGCTGTGTGCAGAGATGACGTGGCCTCCTCCACGTGACCCTGACCGCATGTATATAATAGCGCCTGGGGTGGGAACAGAAGAAGCAGCCTTCTTCTCAACTTCCCACTTCAGGTAAGTACCATAGCTTTTCCCTTTTAATGATAACTCAACTTCCCACTTCAGCCTAAGTGGTCGGGGACGCTCACCCTGCGATGGGATTGCCGCTACGCACAGCCGCTATCCGTCCCACCGAGTCCCGCGTGCAGGGACCTCGCCGCTTTCGGAGCTGTCCCTGACAGTGCCTTCTCTGAGAAGTCCTTGATGAACCGGCGGTAGAAGTTCACAAACCCTAGGAAGGACTGCACTTCCTTCACCTTGGTTGGAGCCAGCCAGTCAAGGACTCCCTGGACCTTCACAGGGTCCATCACAACGCTTCCCTCAGAGATGATGAGTCCGAGGTACTCAATCTGCGTCCGCTCAAACTTACACTTCTCTGGCTTCAGGAAAAGCTTCCTCTTCTGCAGCATCTCCAAGACCTCCCGGACGACCCTCTGGTGCTCCTCTAGGGTAGCAGTGAAGATGAGGATGTCGTTCATCATGGTTTGGAAGGTTGTGGGTGTCAGGGATGCATCCAGGGTCAAGGCAGTCCGGGTGTAGTGTCCGGTGCTAAGGACCTCACAGGGGGTAGATCGGGCGTGCGTACTGGCAGGCCCGATGCGGGACAGCGATCCCTGGCCACTTAGACTGAAGTGGGAATGTTGAGAAGAAGGTTACTTCTTCGGTTCCCACCCCAGGTGTGTTTATATACATGCGGCTTGGGTCACATGAGGTCCGCCACGTCACCCTGCATACAGCCGCTGTCAGGGCAATAGCCCCGAACCCCGAGCCACATGTAATTAGATACATATAGTCATGTGGGTAAGCGGGAACCTCCGGGTAACTGCTTACACACTACCGTAAAATACACACATTTGTATCACTTACGGCTCTGTGTGCTGAGCTACCCCAGAGACCTCACACTTTTTTAAGTGTATGAGGTGTGTTTTACAACACAACCCACAAAAAACTATCCATTCTTAACATCTGACTCGGTAGCGCCTATGGCGCCTAAACACGCCCACAAGGGCAAGGTCGCATCTGCAGCGACACTAAAAAGAAACGAGCGGTTTATTAAGAAACCGCAATCTCCCATCATGGGAGATTCAAACCAAAAGCCGTCGTCAGACGACGACGAGGATCAACATGATCCAACAGTAGCAACCACCTCAGGGCTGGCCCCTGAAGGTTTTAGAAACTTACGTGGAGTAAGTGCGGGGCCTAATACCCCTAGAACCCCATGACATACTGATCTAACCCAAGCTGGGGAAGATCCCTCACCTCCTCACGAGGTGATTGATTTGCACGATAAACGCGTAAGCGCCGAATGATCAGCCCAAAAAGCTGATCGGATAGAGTCGCAGGAAACTCCAGGGCCCAACTATCCCCTGGAGTCCCCCTCATGCCCCCAAATCAAGCCCCAAAGGCAGACAAAGGGAAACAAAGGGAAGAGCCCCCATGTCGGCTATCCGAAAAACTACTGGACTTGTTCCAGGTTCCGTCTGAATGGAGGATGGAAAGCGAAGACCAACTTCTTCTCAGGGTGAAGGCCTGAGAAGGTGCAAAGATACGCCCTGAGAGCAGGATCTCCCAGAGTGCGGAAGCTCCAAAAGAACTTCCACTGTTTACACTCCCACACGCCATGCCAGACAAGGCAAGGTCGCCAACCTCGGAGGAGATCTCCGAGATAATGAAGAGGAGGCGAACTGAAATGAGGGAGTTCGCTGAGGAAGCCTTACGGAAAAGTAAGGAAAAACCAGCGAACAGACCCCTCTATGAAAGGGAAGCACCCTCCGCAATGGCCTCGCCTAAACAAAGCGAGCGTGGAGTGTTCACTCCAAGAACCCCTTCTGGAACCCCCAGAAGCGGTAATGTCAACTGGGGAGAGTCACTGCTTGCCCAACCAAACTTCCTCCTGGAAAACCAGGAATGGCACATAATAAACGCAATAAACTCGATCCAAAAAAAGATCGAGGAAATGAACCACAATAGTACGGCTCATCTAGAGATAACTCTAGAAAGAATGGCCAACGCAATCGACATGTTGACTGAAAAAATCAGCGAACAGACGGACTTGCTGAAGGAAATAAACTTCTCACAAAAAAGTGAGGAAACAAATAAACACCCCTGGACCACGGTCCAGGACATAAATAGAACTCGTGAAAAATTCACGAAAAGAACCACCAGTGAAAGCACACTGGAGTATCATCAGCGACTCGACAGAGACGCTAAGGAGATCCTTCTCCCAAGGATAGGAGAAGATGATGCCGAAAGAAGGCATCGTTCAGAGATTAGGAGGAGAATTGGCACATACCAAAGGTTCGGCCAAGCGTCCACTTACGACGGACCTCTCGAACAGAGAGATAACTCAAACACACTCTCTCAAAACAATGAGAGAATCCAAATGCAACTTCAGGCGAATTCGCTTGAAACCAAAGAAACGCTGCAAGGAAGACTTCCCCCAGCAAAAACCCCCCAAAGGAGAGATCTCCATTGGATAGCGACCCTGCAAAGGCAGGGGAGCAAGAGGAGTACCTGGAGAAATGGTACGAAAAGGCCATAAGAATGGCTGAAGTGAGAATACTCACTCCTTACCCAGAAGGAGTGAAGCCTGAAGCCCTAAAAAATGGGCCAGCATTCCCTGACAAGAAATGGTCAGGGGAGAACGACATGGAATCGTTCTGGCAGTGGTTTACAGAACTACTAGGATTCCTCGCTTTGCGAGGATGCAAAGGTCCCCAATTTGACGAAGTCCATCTGGACTGCTTGATTCGTGGATTAGGGGGGCCCACGTTCGACCTCGGAATAAGACTCCGAGACAAAACTCTCCTCAGAGGAGATGAGGGCATGTTCCTCAAAGTTCTCAACATATTGATGAGAACTTTCATTAAAGCCTCTGCCACATTGAAAGCGACAAAGAAGTACCACAATGTCAAATACGAAGTGGAAAAAGGCCTAAAACAGTTCTACCTAGAACTGTCCAAAGCAGCGTCCCAGATGGTGACACCGCCAGACCAGGTGTCCTTCAACACCAGGTTCCTAAACTACATTCCCCTCGAATGGAAGAGGGAAATGATTGCTCATGATAGAATCAGAGCAGACTTCTCCTCAAACGAGGAGATGTTAAAAGCAATATCTCGTGTAGACGAGATAATCGACAGGCTGAAAATGTCTTCAGCCTACAAATCAGGATACTATACCCGAACAACTACCATGGCAACCATGAGCCGCAGTAGAGCCCTCCCATCAGGAAAGAAGGCTGAAGAGCTGAAACCCAGATGGAAAGAGGATACATCCTTGAAAAACTCGAGGAAAACTGACCAAAAGTCAGTTCCAATTTGCGGCAAATGCGGCAAAATAGGGCAAACAAAAGATTGCCCAAGACACAATGTAACGAGCGATGAAAAACCAAGGCGCATAGCCACCATGGAGATTGCAATCTCAATGGAAGAAGAGTCGAAAGACTCATCAGATGAGAAACCAGAGAACAACTCTGGTAACTCCGAAGCATCAAGCTTCGAAGTAGAGGACCCATACGAAGGACCTCAATACTCACCCAACTCAGAGGGTGAGGAAGTCAACGTTGGGACCATAAGGATGGGCCCAATGTCAGTCGTCGATCACGACAACATAAATTACAAAATCAAACTGGCTGTAGCACACCAGTTAGAAAACACAGCAGACGAAAAAGTCGCCGAAGCCTTGGTGGAAGCACCAAGAAAAGATGCCTTGGGGAAATATACCAAAGTACCCAAGGAAAACAAGGAGAAAGGGAAGAAGGACCAAAAGTCCATCGAAACCCAGTCCCCCTTGTTTGATGCAAAATTCCGCATCTCAAAAGACATGGGAAAATACCCCGCAAACAGACTGCTCTCAACAAAGAGAATGCTGACGGCTCACATAAAAATAGCAGGCATAAAAGCCTATGTGCTATTCGATAGTGGAGCTGAAATGGACGCTTTATTGCCGGACTTTGTCTGTGCAGTCCACATCCCAATTCTCCAATTGGAGAACCCAGTCATCCTTCAAATGGGGATGAAAGGAACAAGATCACAGATCCTGTTCGGAACAAATGTGGACATTGAGATTAATGGCCATGTAGAAAAACACTACTTCGATGTAATTAACATCGATAGATACGACGCCATATTCGGCGCCCCCTGGTTAAACAAAAACCAGGTAAGCTTAGACTTCCGGTCCCACAAAGTGAGAACGGTGAACAAGGGCAACATAGACACCCTTGGAGTAAGCAAAGACCATGTGACAAGATCACACAGATGGAAAATTCGAGCAAGAGCCCGAGAACAACCAAAAAAGAAGCCCCCCTGACAGGGAGGCAGGATTGAAACACACCTCAGGGTAATTGAAAGAAAGTACCCTGAAGGTTGCCCCAATCCTAGTCCAGAAGGACTAGAACTTCCAGACATACCACATCTGGAAGGTCTCTCCATGAACAACCCCAAGTTCAAAATACTCAGGGAGTGGTGGAGAGAGAAATTCGAAACCGTAATGGCACCAGTGCCATTAGAAATGCCTCCCTTGAGGGAGGTGAACCATTGAATCCCGTTGAAGGATCTGAACAAGAAATTTCGGGAAAACACCCCGAGATGTCCTGCAGCACTGCAGGAAGCACTAGCGACCAAAATAGATCGCTATGTAAAAGCAGGATGGTGGTATCCCGTGAACAGCGAGCGAGCATGCCCGCTACTGTGTATCTGCAAAGCAGATGGATCTTTGGGCATGGTAATAGAGGCAAGGAATCGTAACTCAAACACAATCCTCAACATCACACCAATGCCAGACATGCGACTGATCCAAGAATCAGTCGCCAGAGCAACATACCGATCCAAGATCGATATGTCGGACATGTACGAACAAATACGCATGGATCCAGATGACGTCCATAGAACAACATTCTCTACACCCCATGGGACGTACAACTCGAACACAATGCAGCAAGGAGACTGCAACGCTCCCTGCACCTTCCAGCGCGCACTGACCTGGGAACTACGAGGAGAAGTAGGCAGACACCTACACATCTGGTTCGATGATATATTCACCAGCACAAGCTCGGTGGAGAACCACAATAAAGCATTATTGTGGTTGTTCACTCGCCTAAAGGGGGCGAAATTCTACATAAGCCAGAAAAATTCCAGCCATTTGCCCCAATCCTAGACGTTCTAGGAAGCCGTGTGGACGAACAGGGCATCCACGCTCAAGCAGATAAAATGGAAAAAATCCGCAACTGGCGAGAGCCAGTAGACCACACAGGAGTCCTAAGATTCCTGGGAATGGTAGAATATCTATTGATATTCATGCCAAACGTCAGTGGCTACACAGGACCACTGCAAACAATCTGCTCAAACAAGCAGACATTCAGGTGGACACTGTTAGAATGTGCGGATTCGGACGACTCCGGAATGGAATCGGAGACTTAGCATGGAAGGACCTTGGCCTCAGCGACTCAGGCGGAGTGCTGTGCCATTGCTGGTTGTCCTAGGGGTCCCTAATTTCGGATCTAGCAGAGGGAAAGTCTCTTGGGGGAATTCAAGTCGATTTCGGACTGAGGTTACAAGTTACTAGGTACATTGTATATAAGGAGGGGTCCGGAATCAAAAGGAACAAGGGTAGGACAAAAGGAGACAAAGGGAGATGGAAAGAGGAACAACACCAAGGGTCAAGTGTTTGACTCAATGGTGTTTCCCAAAGGAGGAATGAAGGGCCAAGGCCCAAGGAGGAAGGAAGGAGGTTGGGAGTGGGGAATGGCTAGCTGACTGAATAGAAAGGAAGCAGCAGCCCAAATAGGAATGAGGGAGAATAGCGGAATTGAAATGGACAATGCAATAGTTGCAAGGTCCGGAGTAAGTCCGGAAAGTCCGAACTCGGAGGTTAAACTCCGGAATATTGGCAAACGTAATTAAATGGAATGAGCTAACCAATACAATGGGTATAAGCGGAGGTGGGGTCAAAGTCCAAGGTCGGAGCTAAGACCGGAGGTTCCGGAGACGAGACGTGAACGGGATACCGGAGCGGAGGTCCGGAGTCGGGAGCATAGGTTTTGCATACTCGTCTGGAAGGTGTCGAGGTTGGGGTCGGACCCGGAATGTTCCGGAGTCGGACCGAAGGTGGTGTCCGAGCCAGAGGTGGGATAACCTCTTGGGAGTTGGCAAGGAGGAGGTGACGGAAGGGAAGTAGGACTCCGGAAGTCGGAGTTCGGAGTTCCGGGAGCCTGGAGCGGAGGTCAGGATTGTATGGATATGACAGACACCACTCCACCAGAAATGCTTCGACGAGATTAAATGTCTAGCATGCAGGGCTCCAATCCTGAAGCCCATCCAGTGGAATCCACCGGAAAGCCTCTCAGAAGAAGAGAGGACCAAACTCCACGTCTGGGTCATAACAGACACATGCCCAGTGGGCATGGGTGCATTAATTGGACAAGGTGAAAAGTGGCAGACTTGCCGCCCGGCCGCATTCATGTCCAAAAAGTTCACCAACACACAACGTAGGTACTTCGCCTATGAGCTCGAGGCACTGGGTGTCCTCAAAGCACTCATGAGATGGCAAGACGATCTCATGGGAGGCCGTGAATTCACAGTAATCACGGACCACAAAGCTTTGGAATATTTCAAAGCGAAAAACCACAACTCAGGTAGACACCTGAGATGGCAAGCCTTCTTCGCAAGCTTCAATTGCGAAATAAAATATGTGGAAGGCCACAAGAACAAAGTGGCAGATGCACTCTCACGGTACTATGACTCATCAATGGACGAGGATCTGCATTTCGACGACTACATGTCGGCGGACATCCATCTGGACAAAAATGCAGAAGATACTATCCCTGACAGAATCAAGGAATACAAAGAACTGCTACTAAGCAGTACCCTGAGTAAAAACTCAGAGAGAAAGAGACTCGCAGCGATATGCATGAGAAATACCCTAGAGGAAGCTCTAGGGGGGAGCGATAACCTAGAGGAAACTCTAGGGGGAGCGCCCAAAATCTGGAAGAAATCATAATTCCAGAAGAGAACCTTCAAAAACAATTCGAAGAGAAAGACCTCATTGAGGCAATAAAATCTGGATACTCGCAAAGCCAGATCCACCAGGAAATCCTAGAGAACCTGGGGAACTTCAAAAACTTCTCCATAAAAGATGGCTGATAACCCGACTTGGAGAAGGAGGAACGACCCAAATAGTAGTCCCGAAAGGGAACTATGAAAGGAAGTCCATTCGAGGAATAATCCTCGAAAACATCCACAAAACACTTGGACACCTAGGATCCAAGAAAACAGTGGAAACCCTCCGTCAACACTCCTGGTGGAAGTCAATGAGGAAGGATACCCACAAGTCCCGCAGGTCTTGCAGAACTTGTCAAACAACAAAGAAAAGCACCAGGAGAAATCCCGGACTGCTTCACCCACTCCCGACCCCGGAAACACCATGGTCGTCAATAGCTATGGACTTCACAGGTCCATTCCCAACAAGCTTGGGATATGATTACCTCTGGGTAATCATTTGTAGGTTGATGTCCAATGTCCACCTAATTCCAATAAAGACAACAACGAACGCACTAGAACTAGCATTCGTATTTCTTCGTGAAGTTGTAAGACTCCACGGTCTACCACACTCGATCATATCAGATCGAGACTCAAAATTCACGTCAAAATTTTGGCGTGAACTACACCAAATACTCGGTGTGCAGTTGAAATTCACAACTGCATTCCACCCGCAAGGTGACGGCCAAGCGGAAAGAATGATACAAAAAGTAGTACAAATACTACGCATGATGGTTAGACCAGATCAACGCGATTGGGCAGTGAAACTGTCAATGGCGGAATTCGCAATCAATGCAAGCTCGAACACATCGACAGGATTTGCCCTGTTCGAATTAATCTACGGCCATATGCCAAAGATGTGCCTAACAGCACCACTCTCGGACTACCCGGGAGTAAACAGCTTCGCCCAAAAAGCGAAGGAAAACCTCATGACAGCACATGATGCGATAATACACAATCGCACTGCTCAAACAATCCAGGCGAATAAGAAAAGACGCCCGGACCTGCCTTTGAGAAAGGTGAGCTTGCATACTTATCCACGGATAAGCTAAACCTACCCAAAGGAAGGGCAGGAAAACTAAAGCCCTTATACATAGGGCCTTGCGAAATTCTGGAAACATTTCCAGAGATGTCAAACTACGTCCTCAAGTTGCCACCACAACTTGAACAACGCGGAATCCACCAAGATTCCATGTATCCCGGCTCATACCTCACGAGCCAAATGACCAAGAGATCTTCCCAAATAGGGAAGTAAACACATTCTATGATTTTGGGGAAGACCCCAATCACGAAGCAGTAGTTCGCAAAATCTTAAACCACGCGTGGGTTCACAACGAACTCTGGTTTAAGGTCAAATGGGAGCTAGGGGACACCACATGGGAACCCCTAGGAAATTGCAATGACCTCGTCCACCTGGACGAGTACCTCACTTTACAAAATGTAAGGGAACCAGAAAAACTCCCTATCAAAGAAGACAGGGAACTCTCGGCATCACTACGCCCCCAAAAACGGAGGCGGAGGAAGTAAAGCTGAGGACGATGGCCACAGCCAAGAGCATGGGAAAGTTTGGGCAAGTAATCACCCGGACAGCCACACCATGTACTAGAGATCACATGGCCAGGCGAGTAACTCGCCTAGACCATGTGAACCACAGGCTCATGTGTAAACGAACCAACAACTGCAGCGAATCCCACACATGCAAGAACGAAACCCCTCCCACCACCATGAGAAACATAACGACGAAATGTCGTTCTCTGGGGGAGGCAACCCTCAGTTCGATCCAAACAGCCACCAACATCGAAATATGACAACCTGGGGAGCAAGGCTCCCCGGAACAACAACAACACCAGGCGCAGATAAGCGCCATGGACTACACGATACATGCAGCACAAAATGAGTGCCGGAACACAACAACCATCCACGTTGCTAACAGGCACCGCATACCCCCAGCTCCTC